>NW_027069894.1:488939-596455 GCF_002906115.3 Quercus suber
AAAAAAAAAAAAAAAAAAAAAAAAAAAAAGGGAATAACACATTACATAAAACAAACTATGAGGCTGGAACGTCATCTCCACCTTCGTCCGCAGCTGGGGGGTCTTTGCCTGAAGCTATCGAGCCCTGAGCAGCCGAAGCAGCCTCGTCCGCTTTGATCTCCTTATCGACTGCTTCAAAATCAAGGTCGTCTAGATTAAACCCTTGACCGTGCTTCATCATGTATCTTCTCAGCAGCTCGAAGCCCTTAAAGTACCACTGGAAGAGGATGGTATTGTACTCGTCGGTCGTCTGGAAGGCAAGGACAGCCTTGGCCACAGCTGCTTTCATCTTCTGCCCCGCAGCAGCAAGAAGCTCGTCCTTATGCTTTACTTGCGACCGTTCAGCTTCCAATTGAGCGGTCAAAGCTTTGACCTGCTCCGTGGAGGTATTGTGAGCGTCCATCGCAGCAATCAGATCTTTGCGCAGACCTGAAGCCTCGGCCTCCAGAGCCTCCACCTTCGAAGCAGCCATGACGGCCTTCTCCTCGCTTGCCAGAAATTGGGAGGTAAGGTGCATGGTCTCCCCCAGTACCTGTGGGCAAAAACTTAAAACATGTATAAGTACATGTACACTTGTATCTTGGAGAATGACGAGGAACAGTCCAAAAGATACCTGTACGAGCTTGTGGACGTGCTGATTCACCATCTGATGAGAAGGCACGAGCGAAATCTCCCTTTTCTCCTCAGGAGTAAGGAACTCATTGGCCCGGGCAACAGCAGTGTTAACATCCTCCCAGATAGAGGATCCAACCTTCTCCTTCCCTTTTTTGGTCACCTTTTGCCGCTTGGGAGCAGGGACCTCCTCAAGAGAAACGGCTGGAGAAGCAGTCCTTGCCTCGTCCAGAGTAGGGGTGGGCAAGCCCCTCTCCGTCGTCTCTCTCTCTCTCATTTTGTCTCTTTCTTTATCTGTAATCTTCAATGTCTTCTGCCCGATGCTCGAAAGGGGTTCATTCTTCTTCCCCTTAATCTTAGCATACATGTCCTTGTTAAATTTACTCGTCATCTCTGCAACAACAAATGAGAAAGAGTTAGAAAAATAATGAAAAAAAGGACGATCCTATGCATCAGAATCACTCACGTTTTCGTTGCTCTCGATCAATCGCTTGAAGGACGTATATGGAAGGCTCCGGCCCCAAACAATGACGGGATAGAGTACGAGGATCAACGAGCTCGTCAAAGTCGTCGATCGTCTTCGCGTACCTAATCGCCTCCTGAACTCTCTCCCTAAATTGGCTCTTCAGATCAGGACGTGTTTTCACTGCACAAGAAGGAAACGTTTCAAAGCTGTAAGGACGAACAAAGAAAACTTCCATGAGGAGGGGAGAAGGTGAGCATAAGAGACGAACGCACCAAGACGAGGGGTCTCCCACCGTCGCAGCAACCTGGGGACATGCCCCTAGAAGTCATCTGACAAAGTCTCCCAACCATCTCCAGACACGAAGAAGTATCTCGATTTCTAGTAGCGGAAGGACGAAGGGAGATCAACTATTAGACGAGATCTCCTATCCCAAGCAACGAGCTCGTAACACCCAAACTCCCTAGACTCTTTCAAACGGTAGAGGTGGGTAAGCTCGTTGATGGTTATCATTTCTCCATCTGCTATGATCGTCTAGATCACCATGCAGCTGATGACAATTCTCCAGGAATTGGGCATAAGTTGCCCCGGAGCAATTTGCAAGTGGTCTAGAAGCTCCATGATAAACGGGTGGACGGGGAACCACAGACCACACAGGAAGGCTGCCTCGTAGAAGCAAACCTCACCATGGGCGAAGGTACAGGCCCTTTCCTCCTTCCTGGGTAGACGAGCCCTAGTTTCTACAGGGAATTGAAACCTATCCCTAAATTTACTGAAAACGTCTACACCCAAATAGCACTTTTCCTTGAGGGCATGAAAGATACGGGGGACGACGATGGAAGTTGAGGGCGTTGACGAGGGAGGAAGCACGGAGGTGGCTGTATCCCTCACAACCCCGTCCGCGGCCGCATCAGAGGACGATCCCCCCTCAGAACCAGTGGACCTCACAACAAAACCCATTTTTCCCCCCTAAAAACCTCGCGGGTAGATTTAAACCAAAAGAGTGACCGCTGTAACAATGGGTGTAAATCTCTCAAAACTAAATCTAGACCACACCCCCCTACCGCAAAATCACCGGACTGTGGATACCGATCACCAGAAGGTTCTAGAAATCCCCCCAAACGGGCAAAGAGAAAGGAAATAGAAGGAGAAATATTCTCAAAATCAGAATAATCTACCATTAAGAAGGGACATGTGCATATCGAAAAAGGAAAGTAAGCAAAGATGTATAGATAGCAAAAGGAAAGAAGCAAAAAAGAAGGGATACGCACCTTAAAAAGGAAGGGAGGAAAATCTGAAATCACAGAGGCAGAGCAGCAGCAGCAAATGACACAGAAGAGGCAGAAAATTGAAAAAAACCAGAGGAAGGCAACTAAGAGACAAAAGTGAAGAAGTTAGTAAAAGTAGAGGTTAAAATGTACCTTGGAAATCGCGGGAAGCCAAAAAGACATTCGCCGGAAACGATGCTTCCCCACCGGTCAGATTTTGACACGTGGCCACAGAGTATGCCACGCCGCCACAAGGCAGTTAATGCGGAGAACACATTCCCAAGCGACAAAAAAAAAAAAAAAAAAAAAAAAAAAAAAAAAAAAAAAAAAAAAAAAAAAAAAAAAATCGTTTTGTATTCCCAGGATCGTCTAGGACCCCGGACGACCTTGGGAATGGGGGGCAGCTGATGGGCCCATAAATTAGTAAAATCGTCCATCTGCGGTGGACGATTAACAAGGACGAGATCATTACCATCACAGTACTAAGAATGCCACCTGACCAACTCAGCTAAGGACGACCGTTATGAGTAGCAGCATTAAACACCAATTCCGCTGAAGGAACGCCGGTTAACCTGACATCTGGTTCAGGTGTTACGAACCCAAGCAATAATGCCCCCATAATGACCCAGCCAACGGCTAGAAGGGCACCAAAAGGCTCTATATATATCTTCAGGCAATATCCAGGGGGGTAAGAAAGATCAGACTATACAATCTTCATTTTAGTTTTACCTACTTTCCTCCGTTTGCTGTGCTTCTCTAACTTAATCATCGGAGGCGTTGTGGGCAGCGCCCCACCGGTGACTCTTTCTTTGTGTTGCACCCCAGGGCTAATACCAGCAGAGGACGATCTCATTCTGGACGAACATCTTGTCTGACGATCTCAGCATCATCAGAATGGCGCCGTCTGTAGGGAAATTGATCTTTGGACGATCAGCTCAGGAATAATCTTTGGACGATCGGCTCAGGGACGTTGTTCTATTATAACAAGATAGAGTCCAGCTCTAATCCAGATCCTGCTACATTGGCCCAGCAAATCCAGGCACTTGCAGCCACGGTGGAGGAACTCACCAAGCAAAATCAAGAAATGAGACAGCGGTTGCAACAGAGAGATAGCCACACAAAAGTTAACAGGGATGAGGATGAAGACAGCCATAGGAGACGCACCAGTACTCCTGACGAACCAAACTCAAGTTTCCTCAGGGAAATGAGGAAAGAGATGGACAAGTTACGAAATGCAATTAAAGGAAATGCGGATCTTTTGTGTGGCTATCTCTCTGTTGCAACCGCTGTCTCATTTCTTGATTTTGCTTGGTGAGTTCCTCCACCGTGGCTGCAAGTGCCTGGATTTGCTGGGCCAATGCAGCAGGATCTGGATTAGAGCTGGACTTCATCTTGTTATAATAGAACAACGTCCCTGAGCCGATCGTCCAAAGATTATTCCTGAGCCGATCGTCCAAAGATCAATTTCCCTACAGACGGCGCCATTCTGATGATGCTGAGATCGTCAGACAAGATGTTCGTCCAGAATGAGATCGTCCTCTGCTGGTATTAGCCCTGGGGTGCAACACAAAGAAAGAGTCACCGGTGGGGCGCTGCCCACAATGCCTCCGATGATTAAGTTAGAGAAGCACAGTAAACGGAGGAAAGTAGGTAAAACTAAAATGAAGATTGAATAGTCTGATCTTTCTTACCCCCCCTGGATATTGCCTGAAGATATATATAGAGCCTTTTGGCGCCCTTCTAGCCATTGGCTGGGTCATTATGGGGGCATTATTGCTTGGGTTCGTAACGCCTGAACCAGATGTCAGGTTAACCGGCGTTCCTTCAACGGAATTGGTGTTTAATGCTGCTACTCGTAACGGTCGTCCTTAGCTGAGTTGGTCAGGTGGCATTCTTAGTACTGTGATGGTAATGATCTCGTCCTTGTTAATCGTCCACCGCAGATGGACGATTTTACTAATTTATGGGCCCATCAGGTTCTATTTTGAGCAGGAATAGCCACACCCGAAGTATATTTTTGACAGCGCAATGGGCCTGCTGGAGGAGTATCAACGCCTAAATGCAGCGCAAAGAGTGTTGGAATGACTCCTGCCATTGTTTTTATGTATTTTGTCAATTTTAGTTTCGTGGGACATCACAATTTTGTCTAGTTGTTGTTGTCCCCGACACTAGAGTTATCTAGTTTATACCTGTACACTAACACTTATCTTTTAATAAAATATCTATCGTCTTTCGCTCAAAAAAAAAAAAAACTATTTGTTTCCTGTTTCTTAATGTGAAATGTTTCACATCACAGTCATGTTAGGGTAAATACTTTATTACTTATAAGTTTATATATATTGGTAACGACTGATTAATATATGCCCTTAGGCACATATAAATAATTTATTTTAAGAAACTTTTTATAAAATATTGAAAAAATTGTCAAAAAAAGTTAACAACTTTTTCGCATTTCTATAAAAAAATTTCTAAAATGATTTATTAACATATGCCCTGAAGGCATACGTTAGTAAATCTCTACTCATAAAATGCACAATTTTAGTGCATTTTGTGAGCCTATGTAAACTTGTGTGTATTAGCCTTATTAGGGTGTGTATAATAAACTCATCTATCATATTATACGAATGTGAAAGATTATGGAGACTGTTAAATACGAAATGATAGTCTAACTAAATATATCAATAAATGAATGTGTTAAATCAATAATATGGTAAATAAATAGTTAGTTATTATTTCTGTATTAGAGAAATTTCATAAACACAACAAAATCTCACAATATCTATACAATAATCTTATTTTGATCTATTGTTAGTTTGGGCATAAATTTATTTTATTTTAACGTATGGTAAATTGATATCTCAACTTGTTGAAAAAATATTGTGAGATTTTTTATTATAATAGTAGAACTCTTTACATTACGTTTAAAAATGATGAATTAGTCTATAAGATAATAAAACTTTAGGTTTAATTATACATTTAATGCCTGTTTGGTCCAACATTCTGTTTATTTTTTAGCTTTTGTGCACAAACTTTTAAATCCTTACTTTTTCTTCACTCTTTTCAAAATACAAGAGTATTTTGGCCACATTTGGTATAAAAAAAATGGCTAAAAATAAAATAAACTGATCTCAAACACACATTTAATCCTCAATTTTTATTGCATATTTTAAGATGGTATTCATCTATTGAAATATTTCTTTTTGTTGTTGATTCTTGCTCGATATGAGTAATATTATAGATATAACAAAAGGTTACAATAATTTCATAATATTTTTTAAATTTGGATGCCAATTCATAGATGAGTCCTTCACAATTTCTAGTTTAAATTATGTGGCTTGCTAATTTGGGAATGTTTGTAAATTTAACCTTTTTTTTTTCTGTATACATTGCATTCTATATGCATAGATCTTTTCACTCAAATAACACCAAGAAAACTTTTAGACTTTCATCATAGACATTCATTTCTTTGGCCCACAAACCCATCCCATGTCCTATTTCTTACGCATTCACTTTATATGTGATTATTGCTTTTGTGAATGGTCATTGTCCTCACTTGACAACTGTGGCTTTCAGAACTTAAAATCGAATAAGAGATGAGGATGGGTTAGGAGATTCCCTTTCCAAGCATCTACCACCAATTCCAACTTATATGTCATTTCTTTTCTACATGTTGAAATTAAAGCTTCCAAACAATTTTGACAAAGTTCACGTAAAAAGTAGATCCAAAGAAAAAAAAAAAAAAGGTTCACGTATAAAGGTTATATTATTGATGGGGCTACCCTATCTACAATCAATGGATAGAGTTAGACTTGGTAAATGATTTGGGTCAAGCAAGTTCAGGTTTGAATCAATTGGGTTTAGCCGTTTAGGGAAGAAACGAATTAACCCTAAATGGGCTTTTAAAACCTATTACACTTATTCGATCTTTCACAAATCAAATTTTTATGTATTTTTTTTATTTGCAAAAATTTATAAATTTTTAACAAAGTTTAAGCATATTCTATTTATCTTCTTTTTTATTAAAATAAGAGAACAATGACTTGAAATAATACATAAATGATATAGAATAAGAAATAAAGTCAACAGAATAATGACCAGAATTTTAAATTTTTACCAAAATAGAAATAATCATGGTAAGATTTTATGTGGATTGCATAGGACAGTTTTTTGTTTAAGCCATGTAATTTAAAAATATTTTTAGAAAGACAATAATATCTTATTATAAAAAAATAATTAAACACTAAAATTATACAAATTCCATATAAAAATAACTTTGACATATTTAATATTTAAAATTTATTTATAAATAGTAAATTTTTTACATTATAAATATTTTAGCATTTTTATGTAATATGAATCACTAAAGAATACTAGATATAAAAATCAAAAACAAATAAAATAAACGAGTAATTGAAACTTCTTGCTATAGTTTATGTAACATACATATTCATATTTTTGTTAGAAAATAAGTTTCTGCATTTTCACTTCTTTTTTTTAAGGTCAAGTAGAAAAATCTCACAAAATGTGGGTGTTTTCAATGGCTGATAAGCAAGAGTACAAGACCAAAAAAGTAGAAGACACTCAACTGCCATAGAACATCCCAAAATGCCAAATTCCTAAATTTTCAAAATCCTAGATGGTGTTATTCTAGAGATTAGTGAAGTTATGGGGTTCTTAACCTAAAAAATGAATGAATGAACTAATTTACTAAACTACATCCTAGAATTCATTGAAACTTAACCTCTTTATTTTTTCTTGAAATTTAAAATAAGTATATAGTAATGGAAAGTTATTTACAACAGCCATTTAAGTATCTTTTGAATGTAAATATATTTTTTCTATATAAATACGATAAAATTTAAATCAATGACTTCTGTTTCATAAGGATTTTTTTTTTTTTTTTTTTTATCATTTAAGCCAAAATATCAATTTGTATTTGATAAACACAAATTAATTTTGGTGTAAGTGAGTTTTGAACTAAAATCTCTTATCAAAAAAATCTTACCAGTTAAATTGATTAGAATCCAAAAATATCATTGGAATACTGTTTGAATGGCAACTGGCACATGCATAAACATAATTGCAATGTAGTATCCAAAAGTCTCGCGTGCAACACAAATTCTCTATTTCCTTCCAAACATTACTGGACAACTTGCTTAGGACTCATTATTGTTTTTTTGGCTTAATAAATGATTTCAATAGAAGAAAAAAACAAAATACATATCAAATACAAGGACAAGGACAAAATCCAAAATGGACTAACACATCTTACTCTTTAACAAAAACCTAATTACATTATGAAATGGGAATAGACCCCAAGCATTACAAGATGCTTCCCAATAAGCTAGATTATGAGCAAGAGAATTAGATTGTCTTGGGGAGGAGGAAAAATACCAAGCAACAAAAGAGTTAAGCATAATTCTAATATCAAGAATTATATTAACAATCTCCCAATCTTGATGGATTTCTTGATTGATTGCCTTCAATGTGAGCTGGGAATCCTCTTCAAACAAAACATAGTTGAAGTTAAGTCTAGATGCTTCAGGTACAGCTAGAATGGCTGCTTTACATTCTAGGCATAGAATACTTACTGGTGTTTCAAAACATGTCCAACCATATAATTTGTTTGAGCTGGGTCCACATATTAACATTAGTGATACATTTTTCCGAATAAGACTATAGTCTATATCTGTTTTATTTGTTTATTAAGATTTTACCAACATGTACTTTTCATGTCTTTATTTATCACGTGAAATATTGTCCTTTCCAACTTTCTCATGAAGACTTTTCAACTTTTCCAGTCTTTCACACCTTATTGGACTTAGTTTGAATTCAATGCATAGATCTCAGTATCGTACAATATGCGATACGTATTGTACAAAACGTATCGAATCTTATGTAAAATGTTCTGTATCGTATCGGTATATTGTAAGTGTTCATGAATCATACGATATAATGTGTGTATCCTATAAATCGTATTGTATCGTAAAATCATACGTATCATACAATACATAGACAAATGCTTTAAAATGAGATTTTTTGTTAAAATTTGTGTTTTTATTTGAATTTAACAAGTTTTTAGACTTGTTTCAAATACAAAATTATTAGGTTACTTAATTTAACCTAATAAAATAACATATTCATAAGTTTTTTTTTTTTTTTTTCCTTCTCTTTCTTCTACAAAATTTAGACTACATAGTACACACTTATACTTCACTTTAATATTTACAAATTTAAGATATTAATTGAAAATATAATTACTTTTTATTTTTTTCCGTCATTGTTATAAGTCCAAGAAACTAGAATGCCAAGAAGAAATTTTTTTAATTATTAAAATATAAAGAACAAGAAGAGATAGTAAATTTTAAGACGATGAAGAAAATTTTAATGACGAAATAAATTTGAAAAATGATAACTATGATAATAGCATTGACTTAAATGGGGTTGATTAGCC
Source organism: Quercus suber (assembly GCF_002906115.3). Classification (NCBI taxonomy): domain Eukaryota; kingdom Viridiplantae; phylum Streptophyta; class Magnoliopsida; order Fagales; family Fagaceae; genus Quercus; species Quercus suber. The sequence goes on from NW_027069894.1 coordinate 497,776, forward strand.
AATATGATGAAAATAAATTAATATTTGGGCCATTTGTAATATATTATCACTTTTGAATTTAAGCAATTTGAATGTGTATGTTATAAACATGTGCTAGTCGGATTTATTATATAAGTAATGAATAAATTAGTTATTAGTTGAATATATTCAAAATTTATAATGAATATACTCTTTATATATGTATATCTATAACGTTTTATAAATTTTATTAAGTATTTGTGTATCTTACGATACACGATATGATACAATATATAATACGTAAAAATAAAAAATCAATTCACGATACGATTCACGTTTTAATAACTATGGTTCAGTGTATTAGAGCAGCGCTAGACTATAAAGATGTCATTAATATTTAGTTTGAGTTCCATGTATAAGAGTAATAGATTGTAAAGACGATGATTTGTGTCTAAAAAGATTAGAATAATCACGTCAAATGTCCTTTTTGAAGTTCCTCAAGAGGACTTTTTAGGTCTTCCACGCCTCACCTATTGGGATTTGGCCTCAGTCTAGTGCTTTTGTGTGGGACTTGTCAAAATAATGATAGTGTAATACTCACTCACTTCCGGACCACGTATCATAATTTTTGCGGGTTTAAAGCGTAGGATGTCGACCACTAGACCCAATTGACAAAGCACTAGTTTGTAAGTAATATTGTCGTCCAGAGTCCAGACACAGTCGAACTTAAGAATGACCGTGACTTGCAAAACAGTAGTGGAACGCTCCTCCCCCTAAATATACTAGTGTGGTGTCAGCCAATGAATCTCTTATGACAAAGTTAGATACTTAAAATGAGAGAGAGAATGAAAAGAAAGATAAGTGTATTTGTATGTTACCTTTCTTTCGTTCTAGAGTGATTTATATAGATTATTTCTTCTAGTTGTTGGAGGTCTTTAATGGTCGTATTTATGTCTTTGGGAACGTATTTGGTGTCTTAATGAGGCTCTTGATAAGGTCTTCAACGGTCTTGTCTCTAAGTGTTTCCATTGGTAATAGTTGTGCATTAAATGCTTGTTTAAGGTGCTATGATTGTCCAGCATAAGAATGGACTACCCATTTTTATGTACTCATCATTTGCCCCCTATTCCTAGGTCGTCAACACTTGTTTTGACGATCCAAGGGATGCAAGAGGTCATTCTGTGTCAGTTAAGACTCCTAAAATTCCGTTCTACTCACATTTAATGAGACATGATGTCGCTGGCCAGATCATGGCTGCATGTTAGATATTCATAGGTTGGAAGTGGCTATGCCTCTTGATGTGCCCTTTAGTTTTTTAGCATTCCAATTTTTGGGGACATCTTTTTAGCTCCTTTTTTTTTCCCTCTTTCTTCTTTCCTTCCTCTCTTTTACTTCCTCTACAATGGTTTTTGCTCCCAGCCCAAGCTTCTTAGCATCCCTTCTCAAGTATGACTCTCCTCCTTCCCACACTTGTTTCTTTGTTTATGCATTGATGGGAGATTATTTTGAGATTAGGCATCCTTTTCCTTTTGTTCCATTCTTTTTTTCTCGTCTTGGAGCTTTTCTTTAGTCTTCGAGTTGTCATTGCTGGAGGGATAGGCTTTTTGCATCTTAGATAATGCTCTTAGGCCGGTTTTGGCTGAGTTGTATCTGGGGATGTCCAAGTGAACTGATAACCCGCTGAAAGCAATAGACCTGACGCCACTGAATTGAGGCCGACTTGTTTAAAGCAACCAGCGATCGGCAGCGGGTCTTTGGTGTCAGAACCTAAGAGGTGCGGGTCGAGTGGTGGTTTTGGGTTTCAAAACCTGACGAAAACCAAACCTACCGACAGTATCTCTCTCTCATCCTTAGTCCATCAAGATTCAGACTATATCCAGTGAGATCTTGTCAAGATCCATCAAGATCTAGTCTAAATCCTTCGAGATTCGGTAAGATCTTGATAGATTCGACAAGATATCGGCTTGATCTTGACGAATTCGGCCAAATCTCGACCCCGACAACAAAATCTGAAATCCACCAGTACATCCCGAAACCTGAAAAGACCTGAACTGGCCAATTCGATGAGAATTTCGGGTCAATTTTGGGTTTTATTTTTATCTACTCAAAAATTTTGGGTCAAGTTCGAGTCAGGCACAACCCGACTCGTGGACAGCCCTAATTGTATCCTTTGTTGCATCAGTCCCTAAATTGGTACAAACTATTGCGCAAGATGTCTCTAAAGGAGAGATTAGGTTTTGGGATTAGATAAATTATATCACAATTGTGTAAAGTCCTAAGTTGTATCCTTAGTATAAAGCAGATATTACGCATAATTATATCATAATTCATTTACCAAGAATAATTATATATGAATATGTTAGTTCGTTTGGAATGTGGACTTTACACAATTGTGTAAATTATATCACAATTGTACCAACTGAGTTATATCCTTTCAGTCTTCAAGTGGTCATTGCCCTGTGTGTGTGTGTGTGTGTGTGTGTGTGTGTGTGTGTGTCTGTTTTACTTCTTTTTTTGCTTTCAAGAAAACAAATTAGAAAAAAAACAAGAAGGAAAATTTGAAAAAAAAAAATGTGTGTTTGTGTATACTGGTTCTTGAATACCTTTGTTGGCAAATGAAACATTATTTCATGATGTGTACCTTTTGTTGTTTGGATAAGCATCTTCATACAAAACTTAAAATATTGAGTTTTGTGGCTCATTATATGATTAGAGTTTATGAGTTAATCATTCTTACTCATATCTATACCACTTATATTGACAGAAATGACAAAAAGATCCTAAGAAAAATGTATAAATAATTATCTCACCACTAAAACTCATCAAGCATGAACATCTGTGTGCAATTCATAAAAGTTGTGCTACATTAAGGTGTAGCACTTGCACAACAAGAAAAAGAGTGTTCAAACAAAAATAAAAGTTATTTTCTTTTCTCTCTTATGCATGCCCATGTGTAGACACCTCATTTGTCCCGACCTATACCTGAATCCCCCAATGATAGGACAATCTTTTGCTACCAAAATGGTTAGCATCGTGTGTAGAGTCTAATGAGGATATAAACCCTAAAAGTGGCCTGATACCGTCCAAGCCCAAACCTTAAAACCCGTTTTTGACCTAATTTGGCCGAGGCTTACAAAAGGTGCATATGTTGAGTATATAACTCGTACACACCTCCTATACAGAAAGCTTTAAATCACTTCATTTCCATTTTTATGAGATTCTAGAGCAGCTAGCCAAATTAATTGGCTACCCTAACGTCCCATTAAGCCATAGACCCTTATTTCCCTTATAAATACCCTTATTTTCATCAACCAAAAGGGTTAGAACATTTTTCCTTACTAAAAATTTGTAGAAATTTCTCCTAAAACTTAAATGTAAAAGTCCTCTAGGCTAGAAGGGCAAAAAAGGGTGAGGACCAGATTGATCTTCAACCATCTTTCCCATTATCCACACTCTCCTCCTTGATTTTTGTTTCCTTTACCTTTTCTTTTTTTTTTGGTTGTTTTTTTAATGCTTTAATGTATTTTTTTGTGCACAATAATCTATCCTATGTTTTTTTTTTTTTTTTTTTAAATCTATTTTTTATGTTTTGTTGAAGACATGTTAGAACCCTAATTTGCCTCAGGGTGTGTACACATTTTGTTAGACACATACACATCCACACATGCACGTATGCTTTCTGTGGATGGCTAGTGTTCATCTTTTGGTCTTTTTTCTAGGAATCTGGCTTGAAGCCTAGATGCGTATGCTAAAAGAAGGATGCATACACATTCTTCTTATGGCGTACACCAATCTGGATAGAAACCATATTCCATTCCTTTTTAGTCTTATTTGCCTTTAATGCCATGTTTTATTTTCTTTCCATATCTATTTTATCTACTTCGATCATGTATATTCGCAATAATGTTTGTTACCTTTTGTCTAATGTAATAAATGCAAAATACTCAAATTATTTCCTTTCCTTTCCTTTTGTCATACCAAACCCTAATTCACTCAATCTCTCCTCTCTCATCTACCCTTTAATTCTGATATGAGCCTAATAAGGTAAATAAAAGTCTTAGAGTTAAATAAGATGCCTTTTGTATTATTAAAAGAAAAATACTTTCTAAAACTTAAAGTCAGTAGTTAATTGTTTTCAAAGTGATTTGGAGCACTTTTGAGTCGTGATTACTTCCAAACTATCAAGATAACTTTAATTACCCTTTATAGACACATCAAGCTCATTATTAGGGCTGGGGACTAAAGGTTATTAACCAAGTTCAAAATGAGGTGTCTACAAACCCCTTTTGCAAAATTGATTGTGTTTGTTTGCTTAGACCCCTTAAGCCAAATTGTTTGACCTAATTAATTCACCAAGTTGATTATTAGGTTTATTATTCAGATTTAGGTTAAACAAGTATATATCATATCATGCACAAATGCGGAAAACTAAATAACATCACGATATGATGACTCAAGAAAACCGATGAAACGAACCATTTCAAGGTTAAAACCTGAGGAGGATTTGAAGTTATCCTCAAGGTAAAGTAAATCCACTATAAGAGAATTGAAGTTTTTACAATCAGATTTAACCCTAAATCTATTGCTACCTTATGTAGTAACTTACTGACACAACTACGTGCAAGCTCCGAATCTACGGACTCATTCTCTTCTTGGATTTACACCAACACAAGCACCCTTGCTTGTGATTTTGAGATCCCACTCAAAGGTTTCAAATTACCATCAGTAATGATCTCAATGTAGCAACTATGTTCTACCAATGCTTGATTGTAGATCTGCTCCGGCAGATTCTTGTGTAATTAGAAGGTATAAAACCTCTCAGATCTCACAAAGAGTAACACACAAGTCTTTTAAAAGTTTGAAAAATGTAGTTAGGGTTTCCCTTTTATGTGTAGAGAAGTTGGAGTGAAACCCTAAATGTTTTTTTGGGCTTGGGCCTGTTTTAAAAATTCTTCAAAATTTTGCTCCTACGATTTTCAATTGGTTGAGCCTAATTTCTCAATCAGTCGAGCAAGGTAGAAACTCACTTCCTTTTTTTGAAGGTAGCTGGACTTGAACCTTGAAACCAACACATTTAAAAAGCATTGCCAAACACTTAGACTAAACATATTTTGTTCTCAGTTTGCCAACAAAATAAAAATATGATTCTAAACATTTAAACTTAAATCTTTAAGAACCTAACAGATTGACTATTCAAACATAAGGAAATTAAGCTTTAATGTGATTGCAATATTTGATTTGAACTTAAATGATAACATGAAAGTCAAATTGAATCTTTCTTAATTAATCAAATCTCTTTTAAGCCTTTACAGATGCAAGAGCTTTAATGGTGAATCAAGACAATCTAAGTTTAATAAAGTGAAGACATCTACAAATCAATGAATACATCACTTCAATTAAGAGCAAAACACACATACACACATGTGGGGCAAGTGCAACTCTGAAGAGTAGCGTGGGATTTGATATATCCAAATTCCCATAGGTGTTGCTCGGGAAACGAGTAGCAACAGACTCACTATCCAAGAGTTTGGTTTGTCAGTTGTCAAGTAAAAGGTGAGTGATTAACTATCCTAGAGTCACTAAAAAGAAAACAAACATGGCTAACTGACTCAAGATAGGGAGATCATTCGACACTTACAAACATCACACAAATCAAACAAAAGGTGCTCTTACTAGCTAGAAAGGGAACTTATTTGGGGTGACAGTCCACAACTTTGTCTTAAACTTTTCTGGGTGGCTTTTGCTCTATCTCAATCTCTTTTTTTTTTTTTTTTTTTTTTTTTTTTTGGTGGCTTTTTCCTTTATTTGAAGCTCAACTGTGTTCTCAGTAGCTCTTGCCTCTATCTCAATCTCATCTTTATTCTAGGGATTTTCTCTTTTGTGGTACTCTAAAGGTCTTTGAGATTTCTGTGTACATGTTTAATTCCAAGAAGGATATGTGCACAAAATCCAATGTCTCTTTATAATCATGGTGATCACTTTGTAATCATGGTGAAAAGCTCGCTCTTAAGGGCTCTCTTGGGGTTTTGGGCTCTTATCATGAGAATTCAATTCTTGGGGTAAAGGTTCAATAGACCGACTCTTGTAGAGACCTATTTGCAAATCTTGGTTCCTCGAGGGTTTTTTTTTTTGGGTAAATCCTGACACCTTTGACCAATTAGGAAGTCAAATATGAGATGGTATGCCCCACTGGGGAATGAAACTAAAATGTGTCCACTCTAGAGGGATCACATTGCAAAAATCGGAGAGTTGTACCGCTGGGGATCTTTGGATTGTCAAATGCCCTTTTTAGGGACCAAATTGCAAATTTGAGAATCATCCATTCTAGAAGGTCTTCATTGGGGAAATTTGTTCCTACAGGTATGTGCTTTTGATTTTTACTTTTCGAGGGACTTCTACTATAAAAATTGAATCTTCTGCGGCTTTTCAGTGATATTCAACCCTTTGAAGGACCTATGTGCAAATTATGACTTTATCAAATCATTGAGGATATTTTCTATAATTCTTGCAAATTTTGACGTTTTTCTTACTTCTTAGGGATAATTCTGCAAATTCAAACTCTTCAAGGGATTCCTGTGATAATTCTAACATTTTTGACCCACTGGGGACCTCTTTACAAATTCTGACTTTTCTTGATTCTTTGGGGATTTCTCTAAATTCCAAGACTTTGAGGATTTTTTTTAGGACTAAACTGCACTTAGTTTAGTGGAAGGGCCTAAGCGGACTCAACAAGTTTTTTAAAGCCAACCAACACTATTCCTCACACACCTTCACTCTTTTTAATATAGTTAATAGAAAAAAAAAATTCCAATTTTATATGAGACTAGTTAGGGTGGCACGTTTAAGGCATGTGCTATCTCTTGAGTGAGAAAATTAAGATAAAATTTTTATTTGAAGAATATGAAACTATATACATAAAAAAAAAAAAAAAAAATGTATGTCACTCACAAAGTTGGGTAGCTATTTAACATATATATATATATATATATATATTTTATTATAATATTTTGTTAGCACTTATTTGCTAATGACAATATCAACTAACTAAAAACTTCTAAGAATGATAACAAATATCATCATCTTCCAACAGTAAACAACTGAGTTTTGCTAAGATATTGTCACAATATTTAAATTTTCATAATGAAAGATGTCATATGCTACAATTGAACCCTTTCATCAAATACTTTCAACCATACACAATGAAAATTTTTTTCATTCATACTTTCTTCTTTATCATTCTACATGAGTCTAGGTACAATGTTTAGCTAGCTTAGTTTTTAATGAACACCCATTTTAGGCAAGAAAAGAAAAAAAAATGATAACAAAAGGCATGTGTCTCGAATTTTACATTAAATAAATTATAAGTTTTGAAGATTTAAACCTAAAAAATCAATGTTCTTTAGGTAATAAATAAAACACCTTATATTATCATTTCAACTTTCTAATCATTACTACCATCTAAAACTCAAAATATGTGAAGAAATTTTTTGAAATGTTAAAATTTAGTGAGAGTATTTTAGACATTACATAATGTAATATTTTAAGAATTATAAGCTTTCATTCGGATTTGATTGAGAGAATAAAAATATGACATATTTGTTCCTTTCCAAAATATTAAGAGAAGAATTGTTTGATTTTAAAGTTTAAGGAGGAATTGTGAATTGTCCCAAACATAAAGGATGAAATGTGTTTTTATCCTAAGGTTTTTTCTTTTGTGTGTGTGTGTGTGTGTAAAACTATGTGTTTTCACTTAAAATGGTCCTTAAAGAAATGATAAAGTTTAACTACAAAGTAGATTGCAGCCTAGGGCTACAACCTTACTCAATAAAATAAATATTACTATATATTTTGAAAATCTAACTGTTGAGTTGCATATTTTTTACACTTTTAATACACACGTCAAATTTTATGCCAATTAGATATTATTTACTTTATTATCTATAATCTTACATTTTATGCATAATTTAAATTATAAAAACTTGTAATTTAAACAATTTATTGATGACATAGCTATTGATCTTTAATTTTGTTAAAATTTTGCAAGCATGGAGGATATAAGAATAAGATGTAATCGAATGATAGATTTGTCGAAATTCACCTCGGCGTAAATACACTTTTAGTCCCTACATTTTGACATTTTTCCATTTTAGTCCCTACATTTTATTTTTTCCACTTTTAGTCCCTAAAACCAATTAACGCGTTCCATTTTAGTCCTTTCCGTCAGTCAACCTACGAAAATAGCTGAGGTGGCAGTCGGAGCAATTAAAATATTATAAAAATGCCACATCACCTATGACACATCAGCATATAAATTTAAAAAAATTAATTTATTAATTTTAACAAAATTTAAAAACATAAAAACAAAATTTAAAACATAAAAATAAGTCAGAAAATCAAACCAAGAACACAAATTCAAAATTAAACCCATTGAATCAAATTAAACCCAAGAACATCCGTCATCAACCCACAACCCAGAAAATCAATTATCTCTTCTCTCACTCTTCTTTCTTGTTTATTCTTTCTTGGACTCTCTCTCTCTCGATTTTTTGGCAGTGGATTGGAGGGGCTGTGGATCAATGGTGGGTCTTGTGATTTGGGTGTAGTGGGTTAAGATTTTGGCCGGTCGTGGGTTTGCTCGCTGTGGGTCAGTTGTGGGTTTGCTCGCCGTGGATCAGTGGTGCTCGCCGTGGGTCTGTTGTGGGTTTACTCGCTGGGTTTGCTCGCCATGGGTCTGTCGTGGGTTTGCTCTGCTCGCTGGGTTTGCTCGCCATGAGTTTGGATTTTGTTTGCTGTGGGTTTGCTTGTCGTGGGTATGGGTTTTGTTTGCTGTGGGTTTGCTCGCCATCGCCATGAGCCCCAACTCCACTTGCCTTGCTTCTAGATCCATCGATCACTCAGTCAAGCTCTACAAGTTTCCTAGTATTCTAATCTCTGGAACCATTTCTTGTGTTGAGTATGAAGTTCATGGAATTTTGATGCTAGGATTTAAAAAAAAATAAAATAAAATAAAATAAAATAAAATAAAGAAAAAAAGAAAATTGGGTTTGATTTGTGTTTCAACTTGGTGGGTTTTCTTTCTGAGTGTCATTTATCGATTCAATTATTAGATTCGCAGTGTAATTATTTTGTGCTCTATTGGGATTCTCTAAAGAATCAAGCATGATGTGCGAAATGTTTAATTTTTGTTGGAATGTTGGTCTGCTCATATAGATCTGTGTTGTGGGCTAATGATGGATGTTCTTGGGTTTAATTTGATTCAATAGGTTTAATTTTGAATTTGTGTTCTTGGTTTGATTTTCTGACTTATTTTTATGTTTTAAATTTTGTTTTTATGTTTTTAAATTTTGTTAAAATTAATAAATTAATTTTTTAAATTTATATGCTGATGTGTCATGGGTGATGTGGCATTTTTATAATATTTTAATTGCTCCAGCCCCACCTCAGCTATGTCCGTCGGTTGACTGACGGAAAGGACTAAAATGGAACGCGTTAATTGGTTTTAAGGACTAAAAGTGGAAAAAATAAAATGTAGGGACTAAAATGGAAAAACGTCAAAATGTAGGGACTAAAAGTGCATTTACGCCAATTCACCTCCAATAAAAAGATATTGAGTAAGTTTATAGTTGTAAACTACAACCAATCTTGTAACTAAACTTTATCCTAAAAATAATACAAGAAGTCAACTCAAGAAAACTGTACGTGAAATAATGAATTTTGGCCAAACAAAGTTGACTAAACAAAAAAATAATTTTTAGAAACACAACATAATGGTACAACATATTCATAATACCATAATTTTGTTATATTTTATTCTGATTCGTAAAGAATTGATACTTTAGTAGTTACGAAAATATCATGACGACAACAAATTGTCTTAATATTTTCACAAGAAAAATGTTATGCTCACAACATTTTTACAACAAATCACAAGTAATATGTTGTTTCGGGTTCTTATTGGTGGGCAAAAAAGTAATTTTATTGAAAACAATTTACCTCTTATGATTTATTATAAAAATGTTGTGAAAAATGTTATGAATGTCGCACTTTTTTATTTCACAATACCTTTATTTTTAGTTGAAGTTAGTTGTAGTATGATATTTTATTATTTTATTTTGGCCTATAAGGAATTAATACCTCAACAATTGTAAAAATATTGTGGCAATTTTTTATGTTAATATATATATATATATATATTTTTTAGAGTAGCTCATATGCATATAAACAAATAATAATAATAATGATAAATAAATAAATAAATAAAAGCATGTTTAGTAGGCCATTTTACCACCAAAAAAAAAAAAAAAAAAAAAAAAAATTTTTTTTTTTTTTTTTTTTTTTTTTTTTTGCGTGTAAAACTATATGATTTCACTTAAAATGGTCCTTAAAAAAATGACAAAGTTTAACAACAAAATAGATTGCAGCCTAGGGCTACAACCTTACTTAATAAAATAAATATTACTAAATATTTTGAAAATCTAACTGTTGAATTGCATATTTTTTACGCTCTTAATACACATATCAAATTTTGTGCCAATTGGATATTATTTACTTTACTATCTATAATCTTACATTTTATGCATAATTTTAAATTATAAAAACTTGCAATTTAAACAATTTATTAATGACATAGCTATTGATCCTTAATTTTCTTAAAATTTTGCAAGCATGAAGGATATAAGAATAAGATGTAATCGAATGGTAGATCTGTCAAAATTCACCTCCAATAAAAAGATATTGAGTAAGATTGTAGCCTAAGGCTACAACCAATCTTTTAGCTAAACTTTATCCTAAAAATATTCAAAAAGTCAACCCAAGAAAATTACACATGAAATAGTGAATTTTGGCTAAACAAAGTTGACTAAACCAAAAAATAATTTCTAGAAACACAACAAAATGGTACAACATTTTCATCATACCATAATTTTGTTATATTTTATTTTGATTCGTAAAGAATTGATATTTTAGTAGTTACGAAAATATCATGACGACAACAAATTGTCTTAATATTTTCACAAGAAAAATGCTATGTCCACAATATTTTCACAACAAATTACAAGTAGTATATTGTTACGGGTTCATATTGGTGGGCCAAAAAGTAATTTCATTGGTAAATTTAAATTAGAACCAATAACATTTTACCTCTTATGATTTATTATGGAAGTGTTGTGAAAAATGCTATGAATGTCGCACTTTTTTCTTTTTGTCACAATACCTTTATTTTTAGTTGAAGTTAGTTCTAGTATAATATTTTATTATTTTATTTTGGCCTATAAGGAATTAATATCTCAACAATTGTAAAAATATTGTGGCAATTTTTTGTGTTAATATTTTTTTTTTAGAGTAGCTCATATGTATATAAACAAATAAAAAATAAAAAGCATGTTCGATAGGCCATTTTACCACCAAAAAAGCAAGTAAAAGCGTGAAAGAGTGCGAATTGAATAAATCAAATTTACTGTTGCTTTAGCATTGACACCTTTTATACATAAGATGTATAGACCTTTAGGAATTGTAGAGTGGGTGAGTTTTTTCAATTCAATTCATCTTAATTTCTTTTTCTTTTTCTTTTTTACTTAAAAAAAGCACTTTAAAAAAAAAATTTAATGCATAATGAGGAATCCATCCAAAATCTAGTGCATTTCTAAACTCGAAATTTCAATGACCACGGGATCATCATCAACTAGTGCCATTTGTAGGAAGCAACAATTGTGACTTCCCTTAGAGAGAAAAAGGTTATATGGCTTTTACATAGTCCATAGATATCGGACAAGGAAATGCCACAATTGGAAACTTTCTTTGGAAAAAAAGGACCCCCTTAAGCACCTAGATGACCTACAAGAAACCTTCTATACTATAAAAATATTCCAAATGAAGTTGAGCCCAAAAAAGTGCACTTTGAGAGTATTGTCAGGAAAGTTTCTAAGATTCATGATATCCTAGAGAGGAGTTAAAGCAAACATTGAAAAAATCAGGGCCAACATTAATATGGAACCTCCTCGAACGACCAAAGAAGTTCAAAGTCTTTACTGGTTGTGTAGCCACACAGAATAAATTTGTCTCTCAAGCAACTAATAAGTGTGTAACCATTTTTAAAGGTGCTTATGAAATTCTTAAGCAGGTAAACAAACGTGTAAAAATATTTGAAGAACTCAAAATCCACCTCTCTTGTCTAATCCAACCTAGCCAAGTGAAGAACTACACCTCTACTTGGTTTTATTCCCATTTGTAATAAGCTTAGCCCTGGTTCACGAAGAGTTAAGAGATACAAAAGTTAGTATACTTCACCAAAAAAGCCTTGAGGGGAGTATAATAATGATATTGTGGGATAGAGAAACTCTCCTTTCCGCTCATGAAAGCAAAGCGAAAGGTCCAAAAGTACTTTCAAGCCATTGATTGACCAACCAATCAAAAAATTCCAATATAATCCAAACGAAGTTTTTCATCACAAGCAGTGGTCAATCAAGTTGAAGGAATTCAATTGATATTCAGTATTGCCCATGACCTCTATCAATAGGAAGGGCTGGCCGATTTTGTGGCGGAGTTCACAAGCCATGTGGGAGCAAAACCCAGGAGGACAAAAGGCATCTCTAAATTTATTAGTATAAAAGATCAACAATGGGTTGTCAATTCCCTTCAATGTGTAGCTTTACCACTTAATTAGGAGTATGTTAATTGATTTTTTTAGGGCAATAGTTAAGTTTACCAAAAAAAAAAGAAGAAGCAATAGTTAAGAAAATAAAATGGATCCCACTTACGTTATTGGAAAGCAGCAAAAATAACAAAAGTTTATAAAATGTTAGAAATTATTTTATTAAAAGTGGCTCAATCAATTGCGAAAAAGTGGTTTGTTTGTACACATAAATTTATAAGTCTAAAATTTGATTAAATAAAAAACTGATAGGACATTAAACAAACAATGGATCCGTGGCGCAATGGTAGCGCGTCTGACTCCAGATCAGAAGGTTGCGTGTTCGATTCACGTCGGGTTCAGATTTTTTGTTTTTCCCACTTTTTTAAGTACCTCTTGCGTCTTGACCCGACCCAAAACAAAACCAGGCCTAAATAGTTGCAACCCCAAGCTCCAAGCTAAGCTTTTCACAGCAACCCATAAATTATTAACACTTCATCCTCCATTATTTGAAAAGCCCAAAACCACATCTCATCCTCCGTTAAACTCGACTTGGAGTCTGTCTTACAGTCATAACGTGAAAGTATCCATTTCTCCTATTAAAGTAATCACTAATTGAGATCCTTTTTGTTCTTTTTTAAAAATAAATAAATCTCAAGAAGACTTCTATGAGCTTTGGGCTTTGAAGTTTTCGTGTAAGCAGAAAAAGAGTGAAGTGAAGGTCCATTAATTTACGCGGTAGAAAAGGAACAAAGGCCCATTGTCACAAATAGCTCACACCATTGATCACCCACAACCTAGTCGATCAGTAGGAAGTAAAGAAGGAATGGTTATGTCCCATTTTTCTGGTGTGGATCTCACCCTAAAAATAAAAGAAATTGGTTTAGTGAATAAGATCGTCAGGAAAACAAATCCAAAACCATCTTTGGACATTTTAGCTTTGAGAATAGCATTTGATATGGAAGAATAAATCATAGCAGGTCATGGGCTTAACCCGTCAATCGAAATTTAGGCTGACGGGTTAATCACGGGTAACGGACAGTCATGCTGACAGGACCAAGATAAACTGGGGCTGAAGGCTCCGGTTCTAACCGACGGTTATTCAGAGCTCCGCGGTTACTCGTATAGCAAGAAAGTGACGCCAACTTGACTAAGGGGAGAGAAAAGGCTGACGGTTTCAAGGCCGACGGCTCTGTTGAAGCTAAGACTTGGCCACCACGCATGGGAAGTTGGATCCACGCCCAGTATCAGAATCCTATAAGGAAAGGATTCCGCAATCTACGCGCATAAGGATTCCGCAATCTACGCGCATAAGGATTCCTATAAGGAAAAGACTTCTGCTCCAAGGAAGAGAGGTCCACCCTCTACCACTATAAAAGCCCCAATACCCTCATAGGCCGAGGTACGCATAATTAACCCCTCTCTAGCACTCTAGAGTTGAAAAAAGTTCTAACTTGACCTTCGGAGGGTATTTGGCCGGCACCACACCGGTGCTCTCTGTGAGGTCTTTTCCTTTTATTGTGCAGGTGTTGTTTTAAGCGTACAAGCGTCGTGCAACTCACTGGTGAGATTTTCGGCATCATCAGATTGATGCTAAAGACCGCTGTGGAAGACTCTTTAGGTAAGTTCATAGGGCAATAGAATGATCTTCTCACTCCATATTCACAAAGACCAAGAGGAGATTTTGAAGTGGCAAAACCTAACCTAACCCAATCTCAAAGGAAAATACGTGATTCGAGTTGAATTTTTTATCTAAAGCAAGAAGTGCATTGAGTTGTGACCTAACATTTTTTTTTTCAAGTCAACCGACCCAACCTATTNCTTGTGATCCACGCCCAGTATCAGAATCCTATAAGGAAAGGATTCCGCAATCTACGCGCATAAGGATTCCGCAATCTACGCGCATAAGGATTCCTATAAGGAAAAGACTTCTGCTCCAAGGAAGAGAGGTCCACCCTCTACCACTATAAAAGCCCCAATACCCTCATAGGCCGAGGTACGCATAATTAACCCCTCTCTAGCACTCTAGAGTTGAAAAAAGTTCTAACTTGACCTTCGGAGGGTATTTGGCCGGCACCACACCGGTGCTCTCTGTGAGGTCTTTTCCTTTTATTGTGCAGGTGTTGTTTTAAGCGTACAAGCGTCGTGCAACTCACTGGTGAGATTTTCGGCATCATCAGTTGGCGCCGTCTGTGGGAAATAAACTGCTTTTAGGTAATTAAGCCACATTATCGTTTCCCGGACCAAAGGGTTGCATAGTACTCACTCGCTCAATGGCAACTACTAATGACGCACAAGGAGAAGAACCACCCACGACTGCCTTCGAGAGACAAGTTCAGACTCTCGGTGCCGCCGTGGAACGTCTCACCAAACGGAACCTCGACTTGGAAGAACAGCTGCGCCAGAAGGAGGCAGCACCAAATGACCAACCAGAAGATCAGGAAGAAATTAGCGCTCCAAAGGGAAACCAGAAGAGACTTGAAGGCAGCCACGCCCCAAGCAGGCCGGAGAGGCAACATGTGAGCATGCCATCCCTCATGGATGCGACTCCACCACATATTGCCGCCGAGGTGCAGGCAATGAGGGAACAGATGGAGGTCATGATGAACGCCCTCAAGGGGAGAGTCTCTAGTGATCTTGACGAATTAGTCAACCGTACCGATTCGCCGTTCACTATGGCCGTGAACTCCTTCCCCCTACCCCACAAGTTTCGCATGCCAAATATAGAAAGCTATGACGGGGTGAAGGATCCTTTGGATCACCTGGAGACTTTCAAAACCCTGATGCATCTTCAGGGGGTGGCAGATGAGATTATGTGCAGGGCCTTCCCCACAACACTCAAAGGCCCTGCAAGGATATGGTTCAGCCGGCTGACGCCCAACTCTATCAGCACCTTTAAGGAGCTAAGCGCCCAATTCACTACACACTTCATTGGCGGACATAGGTATAAGAAGTCCACGGCATGCTTAATGAGTATCAAGCAAAGAGAGGATGAGACGTTACGATCCTACATAACGCGCTTTAATAAGGAAGCGCTATCGGTTGACGAAGCCGACGACAAAATACTTGTAGCAGCCTTCACAAATGGGTTGCGGAAGGGCAAGTTCTTGTTCTCTCTATACAAAAATGACCCGAAGACTATGTCGGAAGTACTCTACAGGGCTACAAAGTATATGAACGCCGAGGACGCACTGCAGGCCCGAGAAGAGAAGTCGAGAAAAAGGGAAGGCAGGAAGATGCGCGACCCGACCAAGGAAGAAAGAGGCCCAGAACAGGAGATCGAAGAGACGAAAGGCGTTCCAAGCCTCCGGGAGGGAGATTCACAAGCTTCACCCCGCTAACCGCCCCAATAGATCAAGTCCTAATGCAAATTAAGGACGAAGGGCGCTGACCTTCCCTGGAAAACTGAAGGGGATCCTAACAGGCGCTCCAGAGACAAGTACTGCCGCTTTCACCGAGACCACGGCCATGATACAGCCGACTGTTACAACTTGAAGCAGCAAATCGAGGCCCTTATAAGGCAAGGGAAATTGCAGAAATTCGTAAGCAAGGAAAGAGCGGATCCAGCACCTCCAGAACACCCTTCCCGACGGGATAACGACCGTCCAAAACCCCCCGTTGGTGACATACGAATAATTGTAGGAGGGATCGCTACCAGGCCGTCCAAAAAGGCTCGAAAGGCGTACCTCCGGATGGTCCAAAACGTTCAGTTAACGGGTCCAGTGCAAAATGGGCCCGAAAGGAAAGCCCCGTTATCGAGTTCTCAGAAGAAGACGCGCGACGCCTACGCCACCTGCACGACGACGCGCTTGGTGTCAGCTTACGGGTAGGGACTACAACTTGCATCGAGTGTTGGTCGACAATGGCAGCTCGGCAGACATCTTGTACTACCCGGCATACCAGCAGATGAAAATCAACAGGAACAGCTGATTCCAACAAACGCCCCACTTGTCGATTTTGGAGGTGCAAAGGTTTTCCGCTGGGCGCGGTTACGTTGACTGTGACAGCCGGCAACTATCCCCAGCAAATCACAAAGGATGTGACGTTCCTCGTGGTTGACCATTCGTCTGCCTATAACGCTATCCTAGGGCGACCCACCCTCAATGCATGGAGGGCGGCAACTTCAACATATCATTTGATGATCAAGTTTCCAACAGAACACGGGGTTGGAGAGCTACGTGGAAATCAAATCGCCGCACGCGAATGCTATGTAGCCATGATGGAAATGGATGACCACCTCCATACCATGAACATAGAAGAGCACCGGAGTGCAACGGAGCCAGCCGAGAGGCTTGAGGAGATACCTCTGAATGACTCCGTACCTGACCAGACAACAAGGATTGGGACCCTCGCGAGTCCCGCCACTCGGCGAACGCTTGCAGCATTTCTCAAGGAGAATCGGACGTATTCGCCTGGAGTCACGAGGATATGCCTGGAATAGATCCTTCCGTCATGGCACATAGGCTGAATGTATCACCATCCTTTCCGCCCATCCGGCAGAAAAAAGGTCTTCGCCCCAGAACGAGATCAAGCAATAGCCGAAGAAGTCCGCAAGCTGCGAGAGGCAAATTTATTAGAGAAGTCTACTACCCCGATTGGCTAGCAAACGTAGTGATGGTCAAGAAAGCTTCCGGGAAATGGAGAATGTGTGTAGACTTCACCGATCTAAAAAAAGCATGCCCTAAAGACAGCTACCCCCTCCCGAGAGTCGACACTCTAGTAGACTCCACGGCTCAACATCAGCTGTTAAGCTTCATGGACGCCTTTTTCAAGTCAACCGACCCAACCTATTTTTTAAAACTTTATATATATATATATATATATATATAATTACACCTCAATCTACGATCATTGAGTAGAGGTGTAATTTTTATTTAATATTTACTTATTTTTCTTTACTAATATGTTATGTTTTATTTTTATTTTTTTTAAATTAAGTTCTCTTTCCAGTAATATAACTTTACTATTTTACATGCAAAAATCCCTGCTCCCTTTTGCAATTTTTATGAGAAATGAAAAGCATATACTAGTTTTACTCATTGGACCCGTGAGAAAAATTCCTCACTTCACCACCGCCCCCAAGGACAAGTAGTATGAAAAATAGAGGGAAACAAACTCATACCAATACCTCACTCTTAAAAAGAATATTACATTAGGAAACCAAGGATGGGCTAGATATAATATATATAGTTGGTCGTCATAAGAAACATAACAGGAAACCAAGGATGGGCTAGATATAATATATATAGTTGGTCGTCATAAGAAACATAACACGTATAACACAGGAATAAATCTTTGAATTCGCAAGTAGAAGGTTGGAATTCATGAGCTAATAGAAGAAGAGAAAACCTCCCAGAAAATTTTATGAAAGAACCGCTCATTTATAGCAAAGAAAAAAGAAACCCTAGCGCGTAAGAATATCGTAGTACAATAACTTTATTCTTTTGATAGGCACAGTACAATAACCTGGACATGATACAGTAGTACAGTTTACAAATTTGAGAAACATCTCACACTCACACGATAAGCATAACACGTCTCATAGAACATTGACTATATTAAGAAAACCTCACACACACACACACACACACGAACGAACAAACTAGGTCTCCCCATGCCCATTACATCACATAATTCTACACAAGGTTCTGACTGCAATCTGAAGGGCTCTCAATGCAATCCTCCGCTTATTCTGGAAGCATAATCAAACAGGTAAAAAAAAAATGGAAACCCCTGATCATATTGTCTGCAATATTTTTAATTGGTTGCACTTGACCTATTCTTTAAGTTGAAAAGGTGCAGTTAAAATGAAAAGTTCATAAGTTTGAGGCAAAATACTTAAGTGATTGACTGAAAGGTTTATAAGATTGTCATTAGCAGATGATACAATCTCAATAGAGGTAGCCCGCATGCATATTTTTCATGCCTGTGCTATGGCCAAGAAAACCTCGCCTCACCTCTAATTTCTTGGGGGAAGAAGAAAAAGAAAAAGAATTGGATCTCTCCGTTGGATATAATGGAACCAATTGTAGCGAAGAAGAAGACATTGGCTCTATTTTAACTGCACTTGCCCGCATTAAGAAAAAAAAGATACTACTAATCAAGTTGCATATATTCAAGAGCTAGGATGATAATTGATACCAAGTAATACAACTAATATATTCATGAATATAATCATTTAATCATAAATCTAACAATCTCTTTCACTTATGAGTCCAGATAATGAATTCAATAACTTAACTATAATTCTAATACACCTTCACATATAGGTCTAAACATAAGTATAAACATAAATTGTATGTAAAATGTACACATTTTATGAGTGTTATATAAATGCAATAGGAGTGCAGGACAATTAAAATACAGTGGGCTCTAACAAAGATTCAAGAAAATCCCCTACTCAAAAATCATTATAAAGTGACAAAAAGATATTGTATGTTAGAAGCTTCTTTGATTTATTACCTGGATATGTGTTAAAGCTTCCATATTCTTCTTCGTTTCAAGTAGTATGAAGTTATCCAAGAACTGCTTGTGCTCATGATGATAAGTATTGTTGTGGAAACAGGAAGAGCACGAAGATTGAAGGTGGTATCAGCATCATCAAAGCATTTCACACAAGTGAAATACATATCCTTTACAAACGCGTTGCACACCTCACAGAATGACCTTCCACTATTTACTATATAGAAGAGAGTCATGACTTCCCAAAAAATTCAGAGCACCATTTATTTTTTCCGTTCAGCTCGTTGAAAAAGTGCTTGTTACTCATTTGTGTAACACCTTCAGTCTTCATGAAGCTCGAGAATTCGTGAAGCCTAATTTCACCAAGCGAAGGTTAATTACTTCAGTTTTTGCTTTTTCTTTTTTTTAAAAACACTCAAAACGACGTCATTTTGTGATATATAACTAAACCCTATTTATCTCTTTTTAACATTTTGACAAAATGCTGCAACGTTTGTCATCCAAAACAACAATTTCAAAGACACTGAACCATGTTTCCTCAGCCTATGTTGTCCCAAAACACTCATCCACCGCCTTGTCTTCGCAACCAAATCTTCAAAAACTGCAACAGGGAGTGATCCCTGGCGATTTCGTGAGATGGGGTTCGCTTGGTTTTTGTAGAAGTTCAAGCTTTGCCACTGGGTTCTCGCCATTACAGCACAAGCCGTTGGACTCTATTATGGATATTCAGAGAGTGAAGGATCGCTCGCCTGAGGACATTGCTTCCGCCTGGGATGATGTAATGTCTCTCACAAAAACTCCCAATTTTTTTATTCTCTTCTGCCTATTATGAATCTTAGTTGATGTGATTTTCTTGTATTTTTTTTTTAAATGGGTTTTTTTTTTTTTTTTTTTTGGTTTATTGCATGAATTTCTTTGATCGCATTATGTGATTGACTAGCTTTGTGGAATTGTAGAAGTGAGAACGAATTGAATTTGAGATAGAATCCTTGGCTGATGAAATTTACTATCAATTTAGTACTATAGGTGTATGTTATCTGTGTGCATATTTGCTGACCTTGCTTGCAAAAGGATGTGATTATTATCAGAGAATGAGAGAAAGTGTGGAAATAAATGTAATTTATTTGTACTTAGTTGATAGCCTGTTTGGTTGCTTAGAATGTTGAAGCTGATTTTTTTTTTTTTTTTGGTTACACTCGTTTCTATTTGGTTCGCGAGAAAGTTTGCGAAAGTAGACGGAAATTTAAATTTTTGGACTTGAGGTTAAATTGTCATAGATCTATTTGGTTGTTAGGAAACATTGGAAAAGATAAACGAATTTTGAAGATGTAAATTATGTAATTTGTGTGTGTGTGTGTGTTTTTATTTTTTTTCTTTAAAGCTGCAATTTTAAGTTTTTAGCTATTGAAATGAAGAATGATGAACATGGTAGAGGCTGTACCACAGTTTGTTTATTGAGAAAATTTGGGTAAAGCACCAGAGAATCAATAAAGCTAGATTCTGGAAAAGGTTCATTAGTCAAGTTATTATACCCCAACTTGAGCAGTTGGAGTTGTCCCTAATTACCAAAGTTCTTTGGTGCATAACCAGTGAATAAGTTGCCCCCTAATATCTAGAATGGTAACTTTGAATTATTAGTGATAGAACTTCGAAGATTTCCACCAAGCTTTATTTTCTCCTAAATATACTTCTCTAAGATTGGGAAGTGAAATGCCTATATCTGAGGAAGACTGACCGAAAGGTGATTTGATACCTGTGAAATGGACTCCGTTGTTGAAATGCTGAAGAGGGTCGAGGAATGGAGCCTGTAAGTTTGTTGTGCTCAATTTCAAGTTGCTTAAATTGGAAGAAATCCAATTTCCCTTCTGCCATATTTCCTGCCAAAGTGGTTAACATCCAAAAACAGATGTTCATAAATCTGCCTGATAACATTTTACTTGAATGCTCAATCTTGGCTCATATTGCCCCAAGACTACCTACAGGTACAATCATATAATTGTGCAGGTTGAATGTGCGCATTTTCCTCAATTATAAACTGACTTGTAATAAACTTTTTTTTTTGGCTGAATGACTTGTTATAAACATATCAAGAGTTCTTCCAATTTAACATGATATTATATGATCTCTTAACAAAAGGAAATGTGAAATGTTACTTGTCAAGTTGTTTTCACCAAGGTCCAATTTTTGTAGCAAAGCACAATTCCCAATTTTTATAGTATGGTTCCAGAAAATTATTATGGTGAGATAAAGTACCTCGATACAGAAGGATGGTAACATATATCTGTTGGAGACTACCATATAGATCATTGTTTCTGAGAATTAGATATTCCAGAGAAGATATGTTGAAGATGAAGAGGTAAAACCCTGTTAGTCTCATAATTTGTCAATCTGGGGGGGGGGGTGGTTGGTTTGCACCGCACCTACAAGGGCGGTTTTCCCTCATCCCTAACCGCACCTCCCTTGTGAAGGGATGGGAACCGGTCTACACAAGGTGCAGTGCACCATTCCGATTCAGTGCGGTTAATTTAGTAAAAAAAAAATAAAAAATAAAAAAAAAACCACAGATTAAACAACCCACATGATTGAAACATCCAACAACTCAAATATTCATAAAAATAAAAATAAAAATAAATAAACAGGGACAAAGTTTAGCTACAAAACCAGTTGTAGCCTTAGGCTACAAACTGCTCTAATAAGATGACGTGTAAAAAATAGCATGTGCATTGCACATGATTACTTAAGTAAACTTAACTCAACTAACCCTAGTTAACTACACTACCTATTAAAAAAATAAAAAATAAAAATAAAAACTAAAAACTAAAAACCCTCAAAAATTCTATACGTATGATCTCTCTCTCTAAACTGTAACCCAGAAGGCCAAAACCCAGCTCCAACCAATCACCCATAGCCTCCTATCTCCACCGCCGGCCAACCTCAAATCCTGTACTATCTCCATCGCCGGCCAACCACCTCAATCTTCCTCTGTCTCCACCGCCGGCCCACCCACTCTCCGCCGCTTCACTGGTTAGAACTAAATTTCCTTTTGTTTTATTCATAGATAACTAAATTTACCTTTTTAATTCTATTAATTTTTTTTCTGAATGAATTGTGTTTGATTATTAATGTGAGTTCTGGATTTTCTGGTTTTTTTTTTTATCATTATTATTAATGTGCGTTTTTTAGTTTGATAGTTCATTGATAACCTTGATTCCTTCAAGAACTGAAGAGGATTTTCTAGCGTTTGTTTATAAGTTACCAAATCTAGTTTAATTTACTTATTAAACAAATTGATTTATGTGTATTTCTTCTCTAATATGTAATACTGTTGTTATTTGCTGTCTTGTACTATGGTTTTGTTGTAGTTTTTATGATACTAAATTTAGCTAAGTTGTAGAAATTGTATTCATTTTTCTTTAGTATTGAATTTATCTTTGATTCATCTAAAAAAATTGTTCTTGTTCATATTGACTTGATTTTCAAAAGTATAAGAACTGAGAGTAAACTTTATAGGCTTCTAGATTTATACATTCTAAAACTCTAGTGTTTGTAAGTAATTCATGGAGAGTATTCTTTAATGGGTCCTGAATATTGGAATACTTTTTTTAAATATTGTTTATAAAATTTTTCCTTTTTTCTGATTTGATTTTGAATATGTATCTTGACTACAGGTGATGGATACTAGTCAAATCATTTTATTGGAAGATGAATTGAACGATTGTATAGCTGATCAACAAGAGGAAGCTCAAATAGAACCTACTCATGGAAGCCCAAAAAATTCAAATACTCCAAGTAGACATAGCAAGGAAATTGTAGAAGTACCAGAAATTGTATTGGAAGATGAATTCATTGGTTGGATAGCTGATCAACAAGAGGAGACTAAAGTAGAACTTACTCTTGGAAGCCCAAACAAATCAAATACTTTAGCAATTGGCATGAAATTTGATTGTGATGAGAGTGCATATGAATTTTACAAAGAATATGCTCACCGAATTGGCTTTAGTGTATGGAAACATTTTGTAAAGCGAGGAAATCCGGGGCAAATTATAAGGAGAACATTTAGTTGCTCAAAAGAGGGTGAACGAGTTGTTGACAAACGTCGCGAAAATGCATCTTATCATCGTCCAATTTCACGAACAGGTTGTTTAGCACAAATGACCTGTCATCTTCAAAATGATGGTATGTTACATGTTGTTTCTTTTCATGGTCAACATAATCATGAGTTTGCTCCTTTGCCAATGAAACATATGTTAAGATCGAAGAGAAAAATTTCATCTGCTTAAAAAGCCATTGCAAATGATGCAGAGAGGTCTGGAATATCAATTAAACAAACCATTAAATTATTGAGCATGCAAGCTGGGGGTCGTGAAAATCTTGGGTTTATGGATGTTGACTATAAAAATCATGTACATAATGAGAGGAGGATGGCTTTGAGGAAAGGAGATGGACCTACTATGATGGAGTACTTTCATAAGATGCAATTGGCAGATCCATCTTATTTTTATTCAATGCAAGTTGATGATGATGGTCAAATCATGAACATTTTTTGGGCTGATGGTAGATCAATAGTTGATTACGGGCACTTTGGAGATGTTGTTTGTTTTGACACAACTTATCGAACAAATAGATATGATCATCCCTTTGCTTCATTCCTTGGGGTTAATCACTACAAACAATCAATTATCTTTGGTGCAGCCTTACTTTATGATGAGACTATAGAGTCATTTAAGTGGTTGTTTGAAACTTTTTTAACTGCAATGTCAGGAAAGCAGCCAACAACTATACTTACAGATCAATCTGCTGTAATGGCTAAAGCAATAACAAAGATATTTCCTAAATCTAATCATCGTTTGTGTGTATGGCATATGTTGAGGTTTAAAATAATTAAATAGCCACAAATAGGCCCAAAAGAGATGGAAAAGACTTTGGGCCCATTTCACACAAAGAAAAAAGAAATAATAAAGGGTGGGTTCTCACAATAAAGAAAAGGAAGAAGAAAAGAAAGAAAGGGGAAGAAGCCCAGAGGATCTGATCTAGAGCTCCACGAAAAAAAAAAAAGGGCCCAAGAAAAAATAGATAAAAAAACAGCAAGCCGAAGGAAGCCTAGAAAGAAGAATTGGGTCAGGACGCCTAGAAGCAGCACCAGAGGCAGAGGATCTCTGGATGCACGAAGTGAAACTAAAGCAGATTTGAAGAGAAAAGAGACAAAAGGCACGCGGACCTTATGACCCAGGCACACAGTGGAAGTACAAAGCAAAAAGCAGGAGCTTTGGTTCCAACCATTTGAAGAAAGAGACAAGGAAAAGTACAACTGGGAAAGCTGGAGCAAAAGCCAAAAAAGCCTCAGGTCAGCCAACAGGAAAATCTGGAAATGGGAAGCTAGCTGGGAGACTTTCATCCGGTCGCAACAAAAAGAAAGAAACTATGAAGAAAAAGGAAACGACACGATCCTGAAGCAACCAGGCACGGGACAGACTTCAAGGGGCAAAAAGGAGAAATCGTTAGTACCCCGGGAGCTCGAAGCTGTGCTATAAAAGGGGGGAAGGAAAAAGGATAAGGCATTCAATTCTGGACGCTTAGATCATTCGTTAAGGCATTTAAAATCGTTTCTCTAAAGTCTCACAAAAAATTGTAGAAGAGACTCTATAAAATTGAAGGGAAAACAGAGGAATTTGTTCCCGGTATCCCAGAGGCAGCCGCTACAGTACACGCTCGGATTCAACGAATTCAAACCTTGCAAGTCTTTGAAGCTTGAATGGCTATCAAAGTCTGTAATTTTTGAACTCAGTTGAACCTTGCATCATGTTTAGCGAGCATTGTAATCACAATTAAAAGAAACTAATGAAACACACCTCACTAATTAGAGGATCCCTAATGTGTTCTTTACATTATATTTCACTTATTATGCATTTCCTTTATTGTTAAAATGTCATTCAATACGAATACTCTTTTTTTTGTTAGTTGTTTGTATTGTAGGAAGTTTGTTCTGTGCACCAATCAATTCTTAAAACAGCCTTTTAGCTGCGGAGAATCGATCCCAGTCCACCAAGAACATCTTACACGGCCCAGGATCCTTGGGCCATAGTGCTAAAGAAAAAAGGCACTCTCACATTTTGGCGACTCCGTTGGGGACTGGGTAAAGAAAAGGGAAGAAGCAATCCCTTCGCTGAACATGCCTCCAAGACAAAGGAACAGTAAAGGTGCTAATGTGCCACCCACGGCCTCTGAGCCCATGGGGGAAAATGAAGTGGCCTCCAGACAAAGAGGCGAGGTGCCCCTAGCAGAGCACAAGGCCGTGTCAGAACAGAGGAATGCAAGGCAGGAGCTAGACCCTATAGCTCAGATGACGGCGATGTTGAAAGATCTGCAACAAGAAGTTCGCCTTCTTAAAGAAGGCAAGACACAGGAAGATAGAGACAATGCCCCCCACGTGGGCAACCAAGATGGAACCCAGCCAGAGGGAGGGTCAGCAGTGGGAGGAGGAACTAACCCCCAATACCTAACACTGGTAGATGTCAGTGCCCTCTTGGAACAAGAAAGGGGAAAACTTTCCGGGACCCCCAAGCAATTTTCTCGGGATCCCCCATTCCCACCAGAACTCCTTGGCAAGCCATACCCCAAGGGATATGAGCCACCAAAGTTCCACCCTTTTGATGGAAGGAATGAAAGTGCAGTAGAACACGTGAGTAGGTTCGTCCACACCATGGGCCCCTACGCAGGAGACCGGGAGCTGTGTCTAAGGGAGTTTGCTAAGTCCCTAGTGGACAGAGCATACACTTGGTACACCACACTGAGGCCTGGGTCCATTAAGACATGGGACGAAATGATGGAAAAATTTTGTGCAAAATATTACCCTGGTGAAGACAAGGTCACTTTCCAAAGTCTTCAGATGATAAGACAGAGGCCTGGAGAGGATCCTGTCCAGTTCATCAAAAGATTTGAAGATGTGTCCCTAGACTGTTATGGGGACCATGAAGAAAAGGAGCTCGTGGAGACTTGCGTCTCCAACATGCTTTTCGATTACAGACTCAACCTCGAAAATTTATGTATCACACAGTTCGCTGACCTGTTACAGAGAATAAGAAGGACAGCACAAACTATGAGGGCGAAGCGGGTACCAGCGTCCCAAGCCATGACAGCATCGGTAGGAGAAAAAAGGAAGAGGCCCGATGGAAAAACATTCGAGGAACCACCAGTGATCCCATGTACTGAAGAAGAATTAAACCACGTCCTGGACAAATGGATCGGGGATGGAGTGGTTAGGCCATTCACTGTATCCAGGCCACCGACCGAGGAAGAAAGGAAAAATCCTTTGTTTTGCAGGATTCATAACTATGTTAAGCATTCCACCAAATATTGCTGGACCCTCCGCAGGCTTTTTCACAGGAAGCTAAGAGAAGGAACCCTGGAGCTCACCTAGAAGGAACTAAAAGTACAAAGAAACCCCCTGCCCGACCACAAAGGAAAGGGGGTGGCAGCTGTGGTAATCCATGGGAACCCAGTAGAAGCAGAAAAGCCAGAAGGATCCTTCCACCCAAACACAGTCAGGACCCTCCAGAAGAATCCCAAGTTCAGATCACTATTCAATCAGCTGGGATTTGGACCAGAAGCAAGGAGGGTGGCTACGGAATCTCTCATGACCATAGTAGCAGATTCAAGAATGGAATGTTTCACAGCAGAATCACATGCCAGTTGAGCTTTCTTGGAGACAACCAATGCCATAACTTTCACTGATGAAGACATGGAGGTTGAGCATTCAGACCACTGCAGACCTCTCTACTTAATGGCCACCATAAATGGTGACCAAATCAGGAGAGCACTAGTGGACACAGGAGCATCACTCAACCTCATAGCCCTAAATACCTTGGAAGCCGTGGGCTTAGCTGGAAGAAGGATCCTGGGGGCTCCCATGGAGATAATCGGATTTGGGGGATCCGCAGAATCAACCGAAGGATATGTATAGCTAGCTCTAAGGGTGGGGCCAATAGTAGCCTTGACCAGATTTCATATAATCAATTCAGAGGTGTCCTACCATGTACTGCTGGGACGGCCATGGCTCTATAAGCACCGCCTTATACCATCTACATACCATCAGTGTGTTAAGGGGAGATTGAATGGGAGGCCTGTAAGGATCCCTACCAACCATAACCCTTTCAGCCAAGAAGAAGTAAACTTTGTAGAAACAATGTTCTATGATGAGCTAGAACCCGATGATGAAAGTCCCATACTAGGGACCTCAGGAACACCTATCTTGGAAAAAGAAGAAGGAGGAGGTACCCATGACTTGAGGGACCTCCTGAAGAGAAAAAGGCAAAAGAAGGAGCCTAGCACCTCAGGATCCCAAGAGTGTGTAGTGGTACGGGAACCTGGGGGAAGATTAATATACCGCTTGTGAAGGTGCGTGGGACATGAGTGCATCGTGCAGGAAGGTCCCGGAC
Source organism: Quercus suber (assembly GCF_002906115.3). NCBI lineage: Eukaryota > Viridiplantae > Streptophyta > Magnoliopsida > Fagales > Fagaceae > Quercus > Quercus suber. The sequence goes on from NW_027069894.1 coordinate 525,259, forward strand.
CACCAGAATGTATGATAGCTCAAGAGGAAGTCCCAGATGAGCCAGTCAAAGAGACAAATCCAGCTTGAGGAAGAATTGCAGGAAGTAAACTTGGAGGCTGAGCTGGGATCCCAGAAGCCTGTTTTCATCAGTAGTCAATTGGCAACACAAGAAAAGGGGCCACTGGTGGCTTTGCTCAAAGAATACACAGATGTGTTTGCATGGAGCTATGATGAGATGCCTGGTCTGGATCCCGGGCTAGTAGTCTATGCCCTCAATGTGGACCCAGGAGTTAGACCAGTAATCCAACCAGCCAGGGTCTTTCACACTGATATAGAAGCCCAGATAACTCAAGAGGTCAAGAAGCTGCTAGTAGCTGGTTTTATTAAGCCCATTCAGCACCCCAGATGGCTTTCTAACGTAGTACCTGTGAAGAAAAAGAACGGCCAGATCCGTTGCTGTGTAGACTTCCGCAACTTGAATAAAGTGTGTCCTAAAGATGAGTTCCCACTTCCTAATATTGATCTCTTTGTGGATTCAACTGTGGGAAGTTCTATGTTCTCATTCATGGATGGGTATAGTGGGTACAACCAGATTCGTATGGCTGCCAAGGATGCCGAGAAGACAGCATTCAGGACACCAATCAGAAATTTTTATTACACTGTAATGCCCTTTGGCCTCAAAAATGCAGGAGCCACATACCAGCGAACCATGATAGCCATCTTCTATGATATGATGCATGAGGAAATGGAAGACTATGTGGATGATATTGTGGTCAAGTAAAAAACTAGGACAGGACACCTTCAGGTACTTGAACGAGTTTTCAAAAGATGCAGAGAGTACAAGCTATGCATGAACCCCATGAAATGTGCCTTTGGAGTATCTACAGGAAAGTTCCTTGGGTTCCTGGTACATCACAAAGGAATAAGTGTAGATCCAGCCAAAGCTGCAGCCATTGCCACAATGAAAAGACCAACAATAGTGAAGGAACTCAAAAGCTTCCTGGGAAGGGTCTCCTACATCAGGAGATTCGTGCCAGGACTGGCTTCAGCCACAGGAGGTTTATCCAAGCTATTAAAGAAAGGAACTGAGTTCACATGGGGAGCAGAATAACAGGAAGCCTTCCAAAGGGTCCAACAGATCATGAATCATCTGCCCACTCTCCAGGCACCAACACGTGGGCGACCCCTATTATTGTACTTGGCATCAAATGCCCAAGCAATAGGAGCCCTGCTGGCGTAAGAGGATGATGATGGGAACGAGCAACCTGTTTACTATGTGAGCAGAACACTCAAGGATGCCGAGACCAGGTATCCCAGGATAGAAAAGGCTTGCCTAGTGGTTATTTACGCATCGCAGAGGCTGAATAGATATTTCTCAGCTCACCAAATCCTTTTAGTGACTAAGTCACACCCCATAAAAGCACTCCTGCATCAGCCCCTCCTAACGGGAAGAATCGCACAGTGGCTGATCCTGCTTTCTCAATATGACATAGGCCTAAGGACCCCCAAGGCCGTCAAGAGTCAAGCCATAGCTGACCTCCTGGCACAGTTCCCAGGGAAAGAGGAAAGCTCGCTAAGTGAAGAGATCCCGGGTGAAGTAGCAGTAGCAAAAATCCCAAGAAAGAAATGGACAATGAGATTCGATGGGTCAGCTACAACAACCTTAAATGGGGTGGGGGTTGTACTGAGCTGTGAAAATGGGGACACCATACCTCTATCTTTTAAGCTCGGTTTTCCCTGCTCCAATAATGCAGCTGAGTACGAGGCGTACTTAACCGGGCTAACTATAGCACTCAGTATTGGGGTGAAACACATGAGAGTACTGGGAGATTCCAATCTTGTAGTCTCTCAGGTGAAAGGTGACTTTGCACTAATAGAACAAAGTTTGGCGGCCTACAGGACATGGGCACAGAGGCTGGAGCAGGAGTTCCTGACCTTTAGCATAGAGTATATGCAGAGAAGTGAAAATAGGTTTGCAGATGCGCTTGCCACCCTAGGATCCCAAGTACCATTCCAGGGAAAAGACACTCTGGTCAGAATAGGAAGGCAGGAACATTCCATCTTAAAAGTCCTCTCACAGATATCCCCCGGAGAGTCCAAGTAGTGGGACTGGAGGAACGAGGTAAAAGAAAAAATGAAAGAAACAGGATCTGGAGGGGGTGTCAAGAAGCTGAGGGACAACGCTCTGATAGAAGGAGAACTATACAGAAGACTACCCGAAGGAATCCTATCCAGATGAATCAATGAGAAAGAGGGGAAGCAAAGGTTGGAAGAACTACATGCCCAAGTCTGCGGGACCTCAAAAAAGATCAGTCTATACAGGAGGATGCAACGCATGGGGTACTACTGGCCAAATATGAACAAAAAGGCATCAACTATACAGGAAAAATGTCAAGAATGCCAATCCTCGGTGGACAAGGAAGAAAGCTATGCTGTATTTGTTACAGAAGATTGGAGGACTCCCTTCATGGAATACTTGGCTCAAATGATCCTACCAACTGACAGGACACTGGCCCACAAGCTCAAGAAGCTCATAGCCAGATATTTCTTACAAAATGGGATCCTATTCAAAAAGGGATACAGCGGAGATCCCCTAAGATGCTTGGGACCAAAGGAAGCAAGGGAAGTAGTCAGGGAGGTCCATTCTGGTGATTGTGGAAGCCACCCAGGAAAGAGGAGGCTCTATAAACAGTTACTATTGTTGGGATACTACTAGCCAACAATGAAAAAGGACTCTGAGGAGATAGTCAAAACCTGCCACGCATGCCAAGTCCTCAGAGATGCCATCCATACCCACCCAAACATGTTACAGGATATGACAACTCCGTGGCCTTTCCACACTTGGGGGCTTGATCTCATAGGGCCTATAAATCCTCCATCCGGCAGTTACATATGGATCTTGGCAGCCACTGAATACTTTACAAAGTGGGTAGAGGCCATCCCCTTGAAAAAAGCCACTGGAGCAGCTGTAGCAAACTTCATTCGAGACCATATCATTACAAGGTTTGGGATCCCCAGGAGGTTGATCAGTGACAACGGAACCCCATTCATAAATAAAGACATGAAGGGGCTAACAGAGGCTTACTACATCAAGCATGGAAGGTCTACGCCCTACTACCCACAAGGAAATGGCCAGGCAGAGGCCACTAATAGGGTGATATTGAAAATCCTTAAAAAAATGAAGCAAGAGTACGGGGGAAAATGGAGCGACCACCTGGCAGATGTACTTTGGGCATGCAGGAACTCTGTGAAAACAGCCACGAGATTCTCACCATTCTCCCTGATCTATGGAACAGAAGCCATCAGCCCAGTAGAACTAATTGTTCCCACACCAAGAGTAGTACTCGAGGAAAGTCAGGAGGACACCGAGGACACAAACAATGAAAGGAGATTAGCAGACCTGGAAGGAGTAGAGGAAGAAAGAGAGCTAGCCAAGAAAAGAAGCTAGAGGTACTAGCAAAGGATGACAAGAGCATATGCACAAGCAGTACGCCCGAGGACTTTCACTAAAGGGTAGTTGGTACTAAGGACAGCGGAACATGTAAAAAGAAACCTACCAGGACCTTCCAAATTCGCCCCAAAGTGGGAAGGACCCTACATCATCAAGGAGGCCCATGATAGTGGATACTACTACCTTACAAAGGAGGATGGAACAGTCCTGACAAAGCCCATAAATGGAAAGTGGTTGAAACCATACTACGCATGAGAAGGGAGAGGTCTCAGTACATTGGAACCCTTTTTGCCAAGCTCTCCAACCTGCTAAGTGTTTCTGTCTTTTTTTTTATATATTATTATTTAAGTAATTTTGCTCAAGGCTCGAGATAGAAGGACATTACATGATCCTTACTATCTTTGTTTCGATTTGCTGTATTCCTTGAATGACATTTATGTTTTAAATTCAATGAAATTTCTTCTTTTTCTCAGTTATTAAATCCTAAGTATCACAAAGTCCTAATACAGACGAAATCAAAGGGAGGATATCTGGGGAAATCTTTTTGATGCATAACCCAGGATTACCCCACAGATAGCTACAAAGCAGCTAAGTCTCAAATACATGGTCTAGGATCCCAGGCATATACTGAGGATACCGAGCCTGGTACTTGATAAAAAAAAAACCTGCCAAGATTCATGAGCTGGGACAGGTAAAATATTGCCCAATGTACCCAGTTCAGTACTTGCGTAACTAAGAAGAAGAGGGAGGATACCTGGGGAAATCTTTCTGATGCATAACCCAGGATCACCCCATAGATAGCTATGAAGCAGCTAAGTCTCAAATACATGGTCTAGGATCCCAGGCATATACTGAGGATACCTAGCCCAGTACTTGATAAAAAGAAAAAAAAAAAAAAAAAAAAAAAAACCTGCCAAGATTCATGAACTGGAAAATATATATATATATATNGCAAAAGAGATAAAACTAAAAAGCTATATAAAAGAAAAGAAACGCTCACCTGTTTGCCCAGATGATGATGCGCCTCCCAAAGTCTTTGTACTTAACCCAGTCTGAGGTAACATGGTCTTGACAGGGCTGGGAATCTGCTCAAACTGAGAACCTGGGGATGCGGGAAGCTTGGGAGCCTTAGGATCCTGGGCAGCCTGGACGTCCTACATTGGTTGCCTGGTCTCCTCAGCCATACCACCACTGGGAGCCTCCTCTCCCCTACTCTGGAATGTAGCTGTAGCCATCTCCTCCTCCAGAGTCTCATCGACCACAGGGGGAGGAACCTCAACCTAAAAAAAAAAAGGGGGAGGAACAAAAAAAAAAAGGAAAGGACGTGAGCAATAGGGCAGCACGGATATATAACACTTGTGAAATGAATGTGAGGAAGTAGCAAAAGACACAGATAAGGAAAGTCGTACCACATCTTCACCAGAAGACTAGCTTTTACCCTTTCTGGGATCTAGCTTATGCTTGGACTGCAAAAAAAAAAAAAAAAAAAAAATCACCCATTAGTTCAAAAAAAAAAAAAAAAAAAGGGAGAAACGACAAAACTGCAACTTAAAAGAGCAAAGGAGGAACGAGGCCTTGCCCTTCTCTCTCTTTCAACAAGGTCTTCAGGTCTCTGTTGTTTACTACGGGTACGCCCAAAGGGTCCCGAGAAACCATGAACTGAAAGACTCACAAGAGCCTGAGGAAGAGAAGACTCTACCTTAGTCTTCACTCGGCCCCTTGTAGCCAAAGGTTGCTCCACTTCCTTCTCCTCAGCAAGTATCAACTGCTTCTGGGATTTCCCAGTCTTCTTCTTTTTCTTTGACTTAGAGCCAACATCCTCTAGACTCTCTTCAGCCGCGACCTCCTTCAACTTTTCCTGTTTAACTGATTTCCCTTTACTCATGCCAACGGGAGTACTAGCACTTATTCCCTCTACTGCCCCTTTTTTAATTGGTACCCCAGCAGAAGCACCAACAACAAGATCACACTCCAACCAGTTCTCTGGGAAATCCTGCGCATAAGTCATCCAGCCTTCCCTGGAAGTATGCCATTCTGCAAAACCAGTTTTGCTGCTCACAGCCGTAGAAACAACACCAGCAGTAGGCAGGGACAGACGCCAGTTGGATGATGGGGCGGAAGAAATGTCAGGGTTGGGTACTCTCCCAATCGTCCTAGAACCAGCATAATCAGCAAAGGACTTCTGAACCCTCCTCCAATAACCAACATAGCCACTAGAGGCAAAAACTCCTCTCTGAGAGTTAGGCACTACAAACTGAGGACTCCGTCTTGACCAATAAGAGAATGCCTGAAGTCTCATGAAGGGATCCAAGGAAGGAAGAGAAGGAACTATGTCATTGAACACTGGGGGAACATCCTGATCAAAGCCAAACTGCCGAAGTACTCGATGCGCCGAATAATGGGTGTACTGTGGGCCAGTCGAGGAAAGCACAGGAAGCCAGGAAGGACTAATGCAAGCCAAGTAGACTAAGCTGCCTTCATCACCACTACGTAAATCAAAAGTGTTCCCTGTACAAGTCAGAAAGGGAGATAACACAGAATTGCAAACAAAACCAGGGCCAAACTCCCGGGGGGAGCGCCAATTCAAATGGCCTGCTTGATCAAATAACTCAACCAAGTTAAGATTGCCACCTTTTAGACTCAGCCAACGAAAAATAATAGGGAGGCTGTCAGTAGAACTGCCACAAAGCCCTTTTACCACATCAGGAGATCCCTGAAACTTATCTTTCACAAACCTTAAATTCTTACATTTTGCTAAGGTAACTGAAGAGCGGTCCCACATAAATACTTGGAGAATGGCGCAATGAAGCGAAGAAGTGATAACATAACAAGAATCACCCTCAGCCTCATCTCCATGAAGTTGATCCAATTGAGAATAAACATGACCCAAAAACATGGGGGCTAGAGGATATTGGGCGCCCTGAGCCAACTTAATCGCCAAAGGAAAAAGAGTGGACTTGATCTCATACCCGGGGAACTCGCTGAATAGGAACTTGCTAAGCCAGAATGCAAGGAACCCAGCACGCCTAACCTCCTTATCCTTTTCACGTGAAAGAGTCATAACCCATCCTGACCGGTTTCCCACCAGAAGAAGCAGTACGTCCACCAAAGTGAGCAAATAATTTCTCTTCCACTTCGAGATCCTCATCAGAAAGCTTGATATCAAAGGGGTTTTCATCCCCAAGCACCGGAAGGAGAAAATTATTGACCACATCCTCCAAGGTAACAGTCAGTTCACCAACAGAAAAGCAGAAAGTATGCAAAGTAGGACACCAACGGCGCACCAAATGCCTAAGGCCTTTGGCATCTTTGAAACCCTCGAGATTCCTGGAAATAGCCACTGCCTTCAGGACGCCGGCACGATCTAAGCGACCCACAAACTCCTCGTCAAAAAGCTCATTATCCACCCAAATGGGCCAGCCTTAGATCTTTCCAGCGACAAAATCAAAGAAGATGGGGACCGCCTCCCGAAGTCCTCGCCTAATTTGAAGATCAAAAATCTCCATAGGGTCTGGAACTTGTGCGGAACCAGCAAAACCCGCTTGACCAGAAATACCCAGACGTGAGGGGATGGAGGGGTTTCGCCATGAGACACCCGAGGAAAGAATAAGCTAGGAGTATACTAGGGGTCTCACAAAGGAAAAGCAGGGCGCCCAACGACAGGCTCATCTTGCGCAGAACTAGAGGAGCCCTCACCTTCAAAGGGACTAGGAGTACGCTCCTTTCTTTTTCGAGAAGAAGAAGAAGCCATTGAAGTAATGGGTATCTGGAAAGAAGAAAAGAAGATGGCGATGAGACTGATCGAAAGAAAAGAAAAGAGTTGGGAACAGAAGACTCAGGTAAGAAAAAAAAGGAGAGCAAATGAGAAAATACTAGAATGAAGAAATAAGAGCAGTTAGAGAAGATGATGTGTGGAAAGATGCGCCAGTTGCCAAGAATTAAATTTAAAAGAGAAGAAGTTAGCGGCAGTTATTAATGAGTGTTATGGGAAACGTAAAAGTAGGTGGTGGGAGTTTTATTTCAACCCAACTGCCACGTCCCACGAGAAAGGGAGGAGTCACAAAAAAACAAAGGAGGGAAGAAGCGAAGGAGCCAGGACACCGAAGAAATGGAAGATCAGGATCCCCGTAGAAGGATCAAAACAAGAGAAGATCCTACACACACAAAAAAAAAAAAAACTCACGCATAGGCTGCAGGCAACCCATGAGCTCGGGGGGCTAAATGTTGAAGTTCAAAATAATTAAATAGCCACAAATAGGCCCAAAAGAGATGGAAAAGACTTTGGGCCCATTTCACACAAAGAAAAAAGAAATAATAAAGGGTGGGTTCTCACAATAAAGAAAAGGAAGAAGAAAAGAAAGAAAGGGGAAGAAGCCCAGAGGATCTGATCCAGAGGTCCACGAAAAAAAAAGGGCCCAAGAAAAAACAGATAAAAAAAAGCAAGCCGAAGGAAGCCCAGAAAGAAGAATTGGGTCGGAACGCCCAGAAGCAGCACCAGAGGCAGAGGATCCCTGGACGCACGAAGTGAAACTAAAGCAGATTTGAAGAGAAAAGAGACAAAAGGCACGTGGACCTTATGACCCAGGCACACAGTGGAAGTACAAAGCAAAACGCAGGAGCTTTGGTTCCAACCATTTGAAGAAAGAGACAAGGAAAAGTACAACTGGGAAAGCTGGAGCAAAAGCCAAAAAAGCCTCAGGTCAGCCAATGGGAAAATCTGGAAATGGGAAGCTAGCTGGGAGACTTTCATCCGGTCGTAACAAAAAGAAAGAAACTATGAAGAAAAAGGAAACGACACGATCCTGAAGCAACCAGGCACGGGACAGACTTCAAGGGGCAAAAAGGAGAAATCGTTAGTACCCCGAGAGCCCGAAGCTGTGCTATAAAAGGGGGGAAGGAAAAAGGATAAGGCATTCAATTCTGGACGCTTAGATCATTCGTTAAGGCATTTAAAATCGTTTCTCTAAAGTCTCACAAAAAATTGTAGAAGAGACTCTGTAAAACTGAAGGGAAAATAGAGGAATTTGTTCCCGGTATCCCAGAGGCAGCCGCTACAGTACACACTCGGATTCAACGAATTCAAACCTTGCAAGTCTTTGAAGCTTGAATGGCTATCAAAGTCTGTAATTTTTGAACTCAGTTGAACCTTGCATCATGTCTTAGCGAGCATTGTAATCACAATTAAAAGAAACTAATGAAACACACCTCACTAATTAGAGGATCCCTAACGTGTTCTTTACATTATATTTCACTTATTATGCATTTCCTTTACTGTTAAAATGTCATTCAATACGAATACTCTTTTTTTGTTAGTTGTTTGTATTGTAGGAAGTTTGTTCTGTGCACCAATCAATTCTTAAAACAGCCCTTTAGCTGCGGAGAATCGATCCCAGTCCACCAAGAACATCTTACACGGCCCAGGATCCTTGGGCCATAGTGCTAAAGAAAAAAGGCACTCTCACAGCATATTTATCAGAATGCTGCTAAGAATCTACATCTTGTATTTCATTCATCTAAGCATTTTGCAAATGATTTTAGTGATTATTTGTATGAGTATGAAGATGAAGATGAATGGCTTGTTTCATGGGATTATATGCTTAAGGAATATGGTCTTACTGATAATAAATGGTTGTGTAGCATATTTGATGTGAAAGAAAAATGGGCTATGGTATATGGTCGACATATGTTCACTACTAATATGAAAAGCACCCAACATAGTGAGTCAATAAACAATGTGTTGAAGAAATACTTGAAACCAAAACACGATTGTGTGCGCTTTTCAGGACATTACTCTAGAGTTTTGGTTGATAAGAGACATCAAGTACTACAGTTAAAGTTCAAAATAAGGCAAACAAAACCGATTTTACAATCTCCAAAAATTTTTCAAATGTTTCAAGATGAATATACGAAGATTGCTGATTGTACTATTTACAAGGCTAATAAATTTGATACTATCACAGAACACAAGGTCAAATATAGTCAAAGAATTCAAGAGCACCTAGTTAAATATGAAGCCTCAACTACAACGGTGGAATGCAGTTGCAAGAAGTTCAGCTTTGTAGGAATTCTTTGTGCCCATGCTTTGAAAGTTCTTGAATATAAAAATGTTAAAAGACTTACCGTCCAATATGTATTGAAAAGATGGACGCAAGATGCAAGGACTGGTTCTATCAAGGACTATCATGGCATTGATATTAAAGGTAATGCTCAAGAGTTGATAGGAAAACGCTACTCTCATTTAAGTCACAATGCTCGTGAAATTTCCACACTTGCAGCAGAGAATGAGATAATGTATGAACATACCAAAGAATGTTTTGAAAAATTAATGAGGGATTTGCAAGAGATTAGAAAAAAATGTCATTCGAATAATATGGAGAGTTGCATAGAGGTCCATGGTGATGTTATTGCAAATGTTTTACAAGGTGATAGCATACATAGGATTAAAACAAAACCTACTGTTGGGCGTCCAAAGAGAAGATTGAAATCTGCATTAAAGAAGAAAAATGGCAAATCTCAAAGCAAAACAACACATGCTAAAAAACATGCCAGTGGCTTACAAAAAAAAAAAAGCTTGTGAGGCGAGACAAGTTGAATCACTTGGAAGCCTAAATAAAGTAAGATTTGTTACATTCCACTGTAATATATCAATCTTGTAGGCACATAAATTTGTTTACAGTCTATGTGACAATTATTCTTTGCAATTGTTTTCAAGTTTCAACAACTACTTCTGATGTTATCCAAGAAGAGCACCATTTTGGCAAAAGCACTAAATAGGTTGGAGTTAGGTGCAACTTTATTGGATGGAGATTGAAGACTATGCAGTTTTATTTGTTAGAGATTGAAGACTATTTTTTATTGTTAGACTATTGGCAAATTGTTAACCTTTTAGTATTTTTTATTGTGATGCCATTGGCATATTGAAGACTATTTTTAATGGTTAGACCATTGGCAGATTGATGATTCCATACTAATCATGTTGTCATGTGAGGCGGAATATAGTTTAGGTTGACTTTATTTTAGCTATTGTGAGAGATATGTTTGTGGTTCAAAATGGTACCACTTGTTCTGCAGTCCTAGTTTTACTTGTTTTGCAGTCCTAGTTTACCACAAGTGTATTGTAACTTTCAGTATGGAAGATTTGTAATTCCCTGGCAAAGAAGCCCAATAATAATTCTGCTCTATTGATATACATTTCCTTGCAATATCCATTTGTTAATGCCTTGCATATTGCTATATCAGGTGGCACACCAAATTTAACTATTTCTTTCATTACATATTCACCCTCCATACTTTTGTTTATTTTACTCAAGCAGTCTATTATAAGCTCTATATGCAGTGAGATTGGGTTTTAAATTTTATACACCATCTCAACTTTCCAAGCTAATGCCTCTGCCACATAATTGTCAAAGAAATTCAAATTACTGCACTAGCAGATAAGAAATTACCATTTTAATAATAAATTGTACCACTAAGGTAAAGGACAAATACTTGGCTCAAGTGCTTTCATCAAGATCTTACAACAAAACTTAATTCACGTTGTGACCCAACAAGCATACAATCCATTGCCAATTGCAAAGGCAATAAAATAGATTCCAACGCCTTCAGTGGCAGGTTTTTGGAAGCAAATAAGGAGAATTCCAACAAATAGGGACATTACAAAAGAGCTCCATAGTATGAAAGGAACCATAAATAAAGCCCATTCCCTGATTGCCTTTTGCCATGCCAATGCAAGAGTAATGCTCAAAACAGATGCGGCTTCAACTTGTGGCAGATAAAACTGCAACACCCTTTTCTCTTTCATTTTAATAGATTCTAACGCTTGTATTAGGCCTTGAATTCCCTTGAATATAAGAAAACAAACTAACCCAACAGCAGCAACAGAAACATAGATATTCTGTCTGTATAAGCTCTTGAATTCAGTGTTGTCAGTGATGGTTGCTGTGCAAAAAGAGAGAAACCAAAAAAAAAAAAATCACATTCTTGACTTGAAAATTAAGCATAGATTTTAACTCATTCTTTAGTTATACATGAAACTTGACATGAGAGACAGTAAGAAGGAGCCAGAAAAATTCAAATTTGCCACCTGTGAACAGCAAATATATAAGCTATTATTTTTTAATCTTATGAAAACTGACTTCTAATTGTACCCATAAGAAAATAGACAAGTTCTTTTGAGATGACAGACTAGAAAAAGGTTCAAGAAAATTTCTCCTTTTGCAGACTATGAAACAATACTTTTAAATAGAATATAGGATCTCTCCAACACCTTTTAGATTTGTTTCAATTCAAAAATAGAATAAAAAGGTAGAAAATAAAGTTTAAAAAATTTTGATTGTAGCTTCAAAAGAAAATGTCAAAAGCAAAATAATTGCACAAGATGCAAGCACTGGTTGATAGCTAAGCATTAACTTTCCCAGAGTTATTCACTAGGTTCTTGGCCAGGCACATAACCATACTGAGAGTCTGAGAGATTCTTTCCAGAAGACTTCTAGTGGCAATTGGCCGATTCTCTTCACACAGTTTGACCACTAGATATTCATAAAAGTCAGCAAAAATAGGAATTTCAAATCCCTGAAGCTCTGACAACAATTTCAAAGCTGAAAGCAACTTACTATTGTTTCTAGGTCCTTCCACATCAACTTGACAAGTAAAACTATCCAGGCAAACCCCATTTCCTATCACTCATACAACAATGACTTTGACAATTTGAGACTTAAATCATTCTTGACCCAATTGAAGAAAGTGAGAGCTGATGAGGAATCAGATTGAAACCTCAACTGAACTTAAAAAAACCAGCTAGCAAATACTCTTCAGTTCTTGAAGGAATTAAAAAAAGTAAATTTAGTTATCTATGAATAAAACAAAAGGAATTAAAAAGGAAATTTAGTTCTAACCGGTGAAGCGGCGGAGACTGAGTGAGCCGACGGTGGACACAGAGGAGGATTGAGGTGGTTGGCCGGCGGTGGAGACAGAGGAGGATTTGAGGTTGGCCGGCGGTGGAGACAGTACAGGATTTGAGGTTGGCCAAGGGTGGAGACAGGAGGATTTGGGCTGGCCGGCTGGCGGTGGAGATAGGAGGCTATGGGTGATTGGTTGGAGCTGGGTTTTGGCATTCTGGGTTACAGTTTAGAGAGAGAGATCATACGTATAGAATTTTTGAGGGTTTTTTTTTTTTAATAGGTAGTGTAGTTAACTAAGGTTAGTTGAGTTAAGTTTACTTTAAGTAATCATGTGCAATGCACATGCTATTTTTTACATATGTCATCTTATTAGAGTAGTTTGTAGCCTAAAGTTACAACTGGTTTTGTAACTAAACTAAGTGGTTTGCCGGCAGTGGAGACAAAGGACGATTTGAGGTTGGCCGGTGGTGGAGACAATACAGGATTTGAGGTTGGCCGACGGTAGAGACAGGAGGATTTGGGCTAGCCGGTTGGTGGTGGAGATAGGAGGCTATGGGTGATTGGTTGGAGCTGGGTTTTGGCCTTCTAGGTAACAGTTTAGAGAGAGAGAGATCATAGGTATAGAATTTTTGAGGGTTTTTAGTTTTTAGTTTTTTTTTTTTTAAGAGGTAGTGTAGTTAACTAAGGTTAGTTGAGTTAAGTTTATTTTAAGTAATCATGTGCAATGCACATGCTATTTTTTACACATGTCATCTTATTAGAGCAGTTTATAGCCTAAAGCTACAATTAGTTTTGTAGCTAAACTAAGTGGTTGGCCGGCGGTGGAGACAGAGGAGGATTTGAGGTTGGTCGGCGGTGGAGACAGTACAGGATTTGAGGTTGGTCGACGGTGGAGACAGGAGGATTTGGGCTGGCCGGCCGGCAATGGAGATAAGAGGCTATGGGTGATTGGTTGGAGCTAGGTTTTGGCCTTCTGGGTTACAGTTTAGAGAGAGAGAGATCATACATATAGAATTTTTGAGGGTTTTTAGTTTTTAGTTTTTAGTTTTTTTTTTTTTTTTTTAATAGGTAGTGTAGTTAACTAAGGTTAGTTGAGTTAAGTTTATTTTAAGTAATCATGTGCAATGCACATGCTATTTTTTTTACACATGTCATCTTATTAGAGCAGTTTGTAGCCTAAAACTACAACTGGTTTTGTAGCTAAAATTTGTCCAATAAACAAAGGAACAAACATATATATTCATTATATTTCTCTAATACCCACAAAAATACCTTAAGCAAATTCACAATCAAAGGAAAGCATAAAAGCCTACCTAGGCATTAAACATCAAATAAATTCACATACTAGGTCTAGGAGGAGAACTGGAGAAGCATATTACCTTGCAGCTGTGTTGAGCATCAAAACCATCTTCCAAAGAATTGCTTTGAAAAAAAAAGGAGAGAGGAGGTGAACATGTGAAGAACGGTGGCAGTGAGCGATTGAGGACGGTGGCTTCAAGCGGCAGTGGGCGGCAGAGGCTAAGAAGAGAGCAAAGGTTACTTGTGATGAGAGAGAGAGAGAGAGAGAGAGAGAGAGAGAGAAATCAGTTTAACCTAGGATAAAACGACGCCGTTTTGAACATGTAGTTAAAATTAATCTTAAGTGTATCAGTTTTTGTTTTTTTTTTAAAAAAAAAAAACACTCAAAACGACGTCATTTTGTGATATATAACTAAACCCTATTTATCTCCTTTTGACATTTTGACAAAATGCTGCAACGTTTGTCATCAACAAGAATTTCAAAGACACTGAACCATGTTTCCTCAGCCTATGTTGTCCCAAAACACTCATTCACCGCCTTGTCTTCGCAGCCAAATCTTCAAAAACTGCAACAGAGAGTGATCCCTGGCGATTTCGTGAGATGGGGTTCGCTTGGTTTTTGTAGAAGTTCAAGCTTTGCCACTGGGTTCTCGCCATTACAGCACAAGCCGTTGGACTCTATTATGGATATTCAGAGAGTGAAGGATCGCTCGCCTGAGGACATTGCTTCCGCCTGGGATGATGTAATGTCTCTCACAAAAACTCCCAATTTTTTGATTCTATTCTGCCTATTATGAATCTTAGTTGATGTGATTTTCTTGTATTTTTTTAAATGGGTTTTTTTTTTTTTTTTTAGAGAGAGAGAGAGAGAGAGAGAGAAATCAGTTTAACCTAGGATAAAACGACGCCGTTTTGAACATGTAGTTAAAATTAATCTTAAGTGTATCAGTTTTTGTTTTTTTTTTAAAAAAAAAAAACACTCAAAACGACGTCATTTTGTGATATATAACTAAACCCTATTTATCTCCTTTTGACATTTTGACAAAATGCTGCAACGTTTGTCATCAACAAGAATTTCAAAGACACTGAACCATGTTTCCTCAGCCTATGTTGTCCCAAAACACTCATTCACCGCCTTGTCTTCGCAGCCAAATCTTCAAAAACTGCAACAGAGAGTGATCCCTGGCGATTTCGTGAGATGGGGTTCGCTTGGTTTTTGTAGAAGTTCAAGCTTTGCCACTGGGTTCTCGCCATTACAGCACAAGCCGTTGGACTCTATTATGGATATTCAGAGAGTGAAGGATCGCTCGCCTGAGGACATTGCTTCCGCCTGGGATGATGTAATGTCTCTCACAAAAACTCCCAATTTTTTGATTCTATTCTGCCTATTATGAATCTTAGTTGATGTGATTTTCTTGTATTTTTTTAAATGGGTTTTTTTTTTTTTTTTTGCATGAATTTCTTTGATCGCTTTGCGTGATTGACTAGCTTTGTGGAATTGTAGAAGTGAGAACGAATTGAATTTGAGATAGAATTCTTGGCAGATGAAAATTTACTATCAATTTAGGTAATATAGGTGTATGTTTATTTGTGTGCATATTTGCTGACCTTGCTTGCAAAAGGAATGTGATTATTATCAGAGAATGAGAGAAAGTGTGGGAAGGTAAATGTAATTTATTTGTACTTAGTTGATAGCCTGTTTGGTTGCTCAGAATCTTGAAGCTGATTTTTTTTTTTTGTTACACTCTGTTTCTATTTGGTTCGTGAGAAAGTTTGCGAAAGCAGACGGAAATTTAAATTTTTTGGGACTTGAGGTTAAATTGTCATAGATCTATTTGGTTGGTTAGGAAAAATTGGAAAAGATAAACGAATTTTGAAGATGTAAATTATGTAATTTTTGTGTGTTTTTTTTTTTTTTTTTTTTCCCCCTCTTTAAAGCTGCAATTTTAAGTTTTTAGCTATTGAAATGGAAGAATGATGAACATGGTGGAGGCTGGTACCGCAGTTTGTTTATTGAGAAAATTTGGGATCAATAAAGCTAGATTCTGGAAAGTGTTCATTAGTCAAGTTATTATACCCCAACTTGAGCAATTGGAGTTGTCCCTAATTACCAAAGTTCTTTGGTACATAACCAGTGAATAAGTTGCCCCCTAATATCTAGAATGGTAACTTTTGAATTATTAGTTATGGAACTTCGAAGATTTCCACCAAGCTTTATTTTCTCCTAAATATACTTCTCTAACATTGGGAAGTGAAATGCCTATATCTGTAGGAAGACTGACCGAAAGGCGATTTGATACCAGTGAAATGGACTCTGTTGTTGAAATGCTAAAGAGGGTCGGAGGAATGGAGCCTGTAAGTTTGTTGTTGCTCAATTTCAAGTTGCTTAAATCAGAAAGAAATCCAATTTCCCTTCTGGCATATTACCTGCCAAAGTGGTTAACATCCAAAAACAGAAGTTCATAAATCTGCCTGGTTCATATTGCCCCAAGACTACCTACAGGTACAATCATATAATTGGTTCAGTTTGAATGTGCGCATTATCCCCAATTATAAACTGACTTGTTATAAACTTTTTTTTTTTGGCTGAATGACTTGTTATAAACATATAAAGAGTTCTTCCAATTTATCATGATATTATATGATCTCTTAACAAAAGGAAATGTGAAATGTTACCTGTCAAGTTGTTTTCTCCAAGGTCCAACTTTTGTAGCGAAGTGCAATTCCTGATTCTTATAGGTATTGTTCCAGAAAATTTATTATTGGTGAGATAAAGTACCTCGAGTACAGAAGGATGGTAACAGATATCTGTTGGGAGACTACCATATAGATCATTGTTTCTGAGAATTAGATATTCCAGAGAAGATATGTTGAAGATGGAAGAAGTTAAAACTCCTGTTAGTTCATTATTTTGTAATCTCAATATTTCCTAATTGAGTAGGTTCCCAATCTCTTCAGGAATTTCACCTTTAGAGTAGCTAAACATTAGACATAAAGAATTAAAATGGAACAATTTAGGAGATGCAACTAACATAGATTAATTTTTAGTATTATTTTGATGGGAAAACAAAAAATGAGTAGGATTGTCACATTCCAACTACCCCTCAAACATAGCTATGTTCCCAAATCCCCAAATTATTTATCCTTAAACTATACCTTTGAAACTATATAGGCCAAGGACAACCTCTCAAGTCTCAAGCATGGTAATGTTGCCAATTTCTCTTGGTATGCCTCCTGTAAACATATTTGAAGACAAGTGATAGAATTTGTAGCTTCCTGCCTTTGTATAAATGGGAAGGAATCTGTCCAGCTAACTTGTTGAAAGAAAGGTAAAGGCATTTAGAAATGGAACATGATAGCACATATCAATTGGAAGGCTACCATTTAAGCTTTTATTTATGAAATGATGCTTTGCAATGAGGAGGTATTGAAAATAGTGGATGGTATGGAAACCATGAGCTGGTTATTATCCAGGTATTTTATCTTCAGGTACTGAAGATAACAAATTTCCTCTGGTATATGTCATTGGTGCTTAGACTCAATGTCTCAAGGTTTGAGATGTTGGAGAGGGAAGGTGGGATTCTACCTGTGAAGCCATTGTCTTCAAGAAGTATGTTTCACAGCCTAGATAATGTTCCAAGCCATGTTGGAAAAAATCCACTAAAATCGCTGTACTGCAAATTAATGAGATTTTTAATCCATGCAAATGACTTGGTTCATCGGGCAATGGGCCACTAAAGTTGTTGTCACTGAAGTTGATGGAAACTAAGAATGAGAGAATGTAAGGAGGAATGGTGCCAGTTAGACCAATGTTAGGAAAATTCAAAGATATGACTCTTTGGTACCAAGCACTACAAGTGACTCCCATCCAATTGCAAAAGTATGTTGGTAGACCAGTTATGTGACAAGGGATTTTCAGGTTCAAATGAGATATGGGACTTGAAAGCAAGAAGGGCATATTCATTTGTTAAGTTTGTTAAAGATACGGTTAAGGAGGCACTGAAATGGTGTGTTAATAACACTGAAACATAAAAGAAGACGCAAGTTCTTTACATATATAGAAAATTGAAATAGTACCAATGAGAAACAAAAATGATCAGCTACTGCTATGGAGAAGGAATCCCAATTAAATAGCGAGTCTGGCAGGGGAAGATCCTTAAGAATGGAAGGCGGAGATTTGAAAAATGCGTTACTTGTCTTAGAGTAGATTTTCTTTATTTGACCATGTTATTGGCAGCTTGCAAGGAAGAGTGATCCAGATTTCCATTATGAATGCTGTCAAGGTCAACTTCACATTTACTCAAATAGACAACAACTAAATTGATCAGTAACCATGTGAAGAGAAAAATGGTGTGATTTCAATTCATTGGGTCTACTTCAAATCTTTTACACTATACACCTTATCACCACATTAGAACCTTATCTTAGGAACCCATTTTAAAGTTTTGGGTTAGAAGTTAGAACATAGAGGCATATATGTACTAGTTGATACGATGTGTGGGTATGTTACTTATAGGTTCATTTTGAAATATGTTGTAAGAAATTATTTTATGGTCTATGTATAATGGTCATTATGGGTTATAATCTTTGAAGAAATAGATTCAGTTATATTACATGTCATTAAAAAGAGAGTAATGTAAATTGTTAAGATTAATATAAATATTATTGCTTGAGTGAATGAAAAATATGTAATTATTTCCACTAACTAAAGTGAATAAGTTTTTTGCAAAGTAATCAAAATGTTGTGTGGTAAATTAGTGATTGTTATTTCATTGATGAAGCTAATACTATGTTTTACTCAATTAGGTGAATTTTAAAATTTTGGCTCATTGACTTGTGTTCTTTGTTTCTAAGAAACATGAAAATTCTGTGTCCACATTAACTGCATCTGGTTGTGAAGGAAATTGAAGTAAAAGATTGTACTTGGTGTAGCTTTTTACATGGGTTGATTTCTATCTTAATTAGTGTGTGCTTCTTTGGGTTTTTCTAAGAGAATGTATAAATGATTTCTGCTGTCAGTTTGCTCTCTCTCTTCTTTGATGTTATTACCTTATTTTTGGTCATAATAATATGCATTTTGTGAAACCCCAAGAACTGTTTTGCTTCTTGTGATGTGAGCATAACCACATTGCGGTCAACATTTGCCAAATGAAGTGTATTTTCATGATCCATTCCAAGTTTATGGCCTTTCTAAATTTGTTGGCCAAACTTTAGAATGCATTTTATGGAATGAGCTTAATTTCCTTGGACAACTAATTAGCATATGAGGAGTTCTTTTGTACAATGATTGTTTAGAGAATCTGTAGCCTGGTACTATATTTGAGAAGGTTAAGGTTTCTATGGAAACTAGAATCTTTATGAGTGAATTGAATTTTCCTTTGCTATTTTGAACCAAAATTATAGTGACATGGAACTCTAGGACCATAGCTTGTAGATAGTTTTTTTTTTTTTTTTTTTTTTCTTATGCATATATTTAGTTATTTTTTGGAGGTGTTATGTTTGTCAGTATCACTTGGGAAGAGGCCATATTGGTGCATCTCTGAAAGCAAAGCTTTATTACTTGTTGGAGCAAAGAGCAGCTGATTGGTAATTCATTTAGATGATGCTTGTTTCCCTTTGCACCTTTTATTATATTTATTGGGAAAAAAAAAAAAAAAGATATTGATGTTTGTACTGTATGGATATCTTCTCTCCATATTTTGCTATCCATACTTCTGTCTTTTTTTGCAGCCGATATTTTGTTATTCCTTTGTGGAGAGGAAGTGGTTACACAACAATGTTTGCTCAAGGTTTGGTTTTTAACTTTTGGCTTTATATCACACATGCTGTTTTTATTAAGCTTTGTATATGTGCTGAGAAAATTTCATTTAGCGTTGTTGTTGGTGGAGTAATATAATCCTGGAAATTCTTATAACCCTGGATATTAATTAAGATAATTAATCGCATCATCAGATTTTCCTTTACCTTAATGCTGGTGCAAATTACTAATCTACTGATCTATTTAGTTATGAAATGTAATAGTATTTATTTGCTAGCAAATCATGTATACATTTGACCAGGAGCTGTAACACATCCGAGTGCAAACCCAAATAGAGGCTGCCACCAAACTCAAACAAGCTTGTATTTTTTTATGATCATTAATATATTAGAAGTATCTATTCTCTTGTTTTTATGTTTTCTACACATTAGCTGAAGCGTATGCAATGGAACGTTCAAAGGAGAAAAATGCATTGGCAAGGTCTGTGTTGCAGAACAAAACAAAAGCATTATCTATTAAAGCTTGAGCTGAATGTGTTTCAATTTACAGTTGATATGTCATAACCCAAATAGTTTTGGAGACAAAGTCTTTTTTTATTAATAAAAATTGTTATATACTTATTAAAAGAATAATAATTAAAATTGTTATATAGAAGGAAGTACAATAGATTTTGGAATCAATGTAATGGGTATATACTCAACCATTTACTTTGAATCACTCAAAAATACAAAGCATCTATTTGAGGGTTTACATCATTCTATAGTAACCAATGGAATAAAATCTACAATTTTTGATGGTCAATTCATTCTTCTCCTATTATTGCTGTTGTATGCACACTAATATCTTGATAGGGATTAGGCATTAAGGAAAAAGTATAATACATAAATAAGATATTTTTTTGATAATGTTGGATGCACACTAATATTCTGATAGGGATTAGGGATAAAGGAAAAATTATAATACATAAATTAGATTTTTTTTGATAATTTGATAGTTGGGGGAGGGGGGTTAAGCCATGGATGTCATATACATCAGAAGGTGCCAACCAATTGAGCCAAATGGCTCTTGGCATAATAAATAAATAAGAATTGAAGAAAACATTCCGTTCTGTAAGCAACACATATTAAACTGCTAAATGAAGTTTATATTTGACTTGGTATTCTCCTTCTTGGAGGAATCCTATTGGACTGAATTTACCCTTTTCTTTATACTTAAAATTATTGTGGTCCTTAGTAGACTCTCCATAATAACTAAATTCATCTTCTTTGTACTAATGAGTACTGGAAGTGCCTGTTGCAATTGCCTAGTTCCCTGTTATTCAGGTCTTCAATTGACAAGACTTTTTAACTGCCTTACTAGTATTCTAATGCATACCCTGAGATATGTTTCTAATTAATTCAATTAAAGAATAAAAATTTAAATTGACAAGCCTGTTCAACATTACTATCCTGTTTCAAATGTTCTTTCCCAAACTAGATTGGTCTATCTCCTGAAATGGTTGAGCCCCAGTTCTTTATTCTCTTTTTACAATTTTGTTCTAGAAAATCTATTTCAAGTAACCTGTTAGGGTTATGGTAACCTGTTAGGGTTATGTTAACCTGGTAGGAGTACTATTTGAAACAATACATTTAATATCTTGTAAAAGGCTATTTTAGCTAGTGCTTTCAAAAGACTTTTAAGAATGTTATATGTTTTTACACTCTTACAAAAGCAATATTTCAATACGGGACAGGGAGCAGCATATGAGTCATCCACGGCTATAGATGTGCTTTTTCATGTAACGAACTTTTTACAGCTCACTATACAACTTATTATCAGTAACAAAGTTGATCTTCAGTGTATTTGCTATGGTTAATATGCTTATTTGAACTTTTCTTGCAGTGCAGATGCCGCACATACTTTTCACTGGTCTTGAAGATTACAAGGCAAGAGGAACTCAATCAGCTCCTTACTTTACTGTATCTTATTACAATGAATTTGCAGAAAGCAAGGACTTGGTGCTGATCCGTGGTGATGTTGTGTTCACAAGCAAGATTAGTGACACAGAGGCAAAATGGCTGTTGGAAACGACCCAATCTTTTTATTTGAATGATGTGAGGTACAAGCTGGTTGAACGGGTCAACAAAGAAACACATGATTTTGAGTTCAAGGATGTGTTGCAAGCATTAGACATGCCTTTGCTATGATCTGCCAAAAGAATGGAACTTGGCTAATATGATGGTGGAAGACAAGTATTTAGTCACCATAGGAACTGAGACTACTTAAATTGCGACAAAGACATTATCAGGAATTGTCCTCATCAGAATCCAATATGAATGGCGTTAAAGCTTTAAGAAGATAAGGTGGGGGAATCCAAACCGATGCTTCTTCAAATCAAATTTCCTTCCTGGTTGGAGGAAATTTTATTTTTGGGGACTTATAGATTCTTTGCCAAGAAATGAAAATCGATGGAGTTGTGGATAATCCAGATCTCCCTTCCTCTTTCTTTGTCTCTACCTTGCTGTTCAGATTATAAAAACAGCAATATATGGCCAATGCTTGACACTTTCTAGAGGGATTTCTTTGGTTAATTCTCTTTTGCAACTTAATTCAATGGTAAAATGGATTTGTGGATCCTGTTATTGCTGACAATTGATTGAGATGTATCTTTAAATTTTTTTTTTTTTTTGGCAAAACTGTAGTACAATTGAATTCCTTAGGTAATTTATAAATTTTAACTGCATCGATTTAGTATAGAAATATTATCTCTTTCAAGGAAAATTAAAATCAATCATGTGATCTATTAGTCAATGTAAACACATGGCTAACTTTAATTGCAGAACCTAAGAATCTGTACTTAAGTTTATCTTTTGTTTTATTTTATTTAATGGGTTTGAATGTTGTCTTAGATCAGCTTTTTTGGGCTGAAAGTTGTTGGTGAAGTGCCAATGTGGAAAAGAAACCTTGGGCTCTTCACACTTGGAAGAAAAGGATGATTTAATTTAGTAGGCCTTCAACACTTCCTTCCCTTGTTGTGCAAGCTTAAAATTTGAAGATTCTATTAGAATTTTTATTAAATTTATTTTTTGTCCTCCCTACGCTGTCACAGCCACTAATCAGAGCATAAAATGTTGTATGTGAACCTATAAATTGTTTCGGTTTCTTGATCTTCATGCTATAAGATTTTTTCCCCTTTTATTATTTAGTGAATCAGGGATGCTAAGGTTACTAGTTACTACTATATAAGCCTTACAAGCTAATATCTTAATTAAGAAATGTTTTATTGTTGATGTAGCATCAATCGCATTCATTGCCATGTTAAACTATAAAACTCTTGTAATAAAATTGGTATTAGTATATGATACTCCCAGACTCAAGGGTGAGCGAAGACTGAAGAAGGGTGTTTGACTTCATTAACACAACTGTGAGATTGTCACTACTCTAGCTTTGAGGAAAATAGTTGATAGATTTTCTAGCAATCCATATTATCCGTTTGGATCCGCGTTTGCGGGTCCACGTTTGCGTTTCTTTCCTCTTTTTTTTTTTTTTTTCCCCAGCCGCATGTTTTGACTTTTCAGCAGTGAACAATGCACCTGTGCACTATTCACAGGTCCCACAAACTTCACTTTTCAGCAACTTTTTCATTAAAAATGAGTCTCACGGTACTATTCACACATTTAAAAATTATTTTGCTACAGTATTTTCAGTTTTTTATTTTCAATTTCAGCAAAATAAGTTCTATCCAAATGGATCTTAAATGTTTATAGGCATATGAAAAACTTGGTTGGAAGAGTTATAAAAGTCTTACTGAAAAACACATTAACAAGGGGAAAAAAAGGTAAAATTGTTATAAACATGGTCCCACAAGGTTATGATTCACAATGTTTTCAGTTTTCAATTTTCAATTTCAGTAAAATAAGTTCTATCCAAACGGACCTTAAATGTTCATGGGCATATGAAAAACTTGATTGGAAGAGTTATAAAAGTCTTACTGAAAAACGCATTAACAAGGGGAAAAAAAGGTAAAATTGTTATAAACATGATCCCACAAGGTTATGATTCCATGAGTGCTACTTTCCTTTGACAAATGATATTTCACTAGCATAAATAAAGCATAGAATTATGAATGTGCCACAACTCACCCACATGGACGAGTTGTGACTGGTAGGGAGATCTAAAGAGAAACTACCTCACTGGCAAAATATCAGATACATTTCCAGGCAATGTAGGTTACAAACTTTGTATCTCAGCAGAAACCTACTAGAAGGAGTGGTACAAAAGTCTCTTGCCAATTGCACATATTTGGTGGTATTAGATATTTGGAACAACTAGATGCCTTCCCATGTCACTTGAAGTACATATCTAGTTTGCGCATCCTTGTTTTGCGATCAAACAAATTTTATGGATCTATTGATTGTGGAGGACCAAATGTTACTTAGCCGATGCGTCAAATTGTAGACCTAGCCTCTAACAACTTTAGTGGTAAGATATCAATAAAAGCCTTGGCTAACTCAAAGGCAATGATGGCTAATAATGAGAACCCATCAAAACTCATTATCATCCATTTTTAGACTCGAGATGGATCTTGTAATATTGATACATTAACTGTTATCTACAAGGGTCTAGAGATCATTTTGGTGAAGATTCTTACTATTTTCACTTCAATTGACCTTTCATGCAACAATCTTGAAGGGCCAATACCAGAAGAAATTGGAGTACTCAAATCCTTGTATATTCTCAACTTGTCACACAATGCTTTCACAGGCCGAATCCCATCAGCTTTGGGAAAATGAAGTCCAACTTGAATCACTAGACTTATCAAGTAACGTGCTTGGCGGTGAGATCCCTATGCAACTTGCAGATAGTCTATCTTTCCTTTCGGTCTTAAACTTCTCGTTTAATTAATTAGTTAGGCCAATTCCATACATCAAGCAATTTGCTACATTTTCATAATCTTCCTTTGAAGGGAACAAAGGACCATATGGGTGTCCTTTGAAGACAAAATGCGCGTTTCTGGAGCCAAGTTCGTCGCCTCCAATATCTGAAGATAGTGACTCAAATTCTCGGCCTTTAATTGGCAGGAATTACTTAAGTGTAGAACTGGGATTTGTTTTTGGGATGATCATTTGGCCTCTTGTGTTTTGTAAGAGGTGGAGGATTCGGTATTGCAAATGCAAACACGTTGATGACATTTTATTCAGGATCTTCTCACAGTTGTACCTTGGAGGAAAACAATACTGAGGAATCCAAGCACATAGGAATGTGGGGCGGAGGCAGTAGGGATGGCTTTCATTACGAAGAGCAATACATATAGCCATAAATAACTTCTTCTTTTTTTTTTCTATTTTTCTTTCATTATAAGAGAAAAATAAAAATGTATCCTTGCAATTGGACACGAGCTTTGTCAGGTAAGATGTTTGTACTATTTCATATTCGCAATGAACGTTATTGTAAGATTATATTAAATTATGCTGTTTTCATATACAACTAGCTTAGATATTTTAATAAGCAATTATATTAATATATTTTAAAATTTTTTACTTCTTTTCGTTTGTCTGAAATTATAACAGGTGGAATTTGACCATGTTTATAGCTTTCAATTAATACAAGGACATTACTTTTATTTTTTAGACGCTAGAGTATTATGCAACTTGAACAAGAATTATATATAAGCTAAATAAATATTTTAAATATTGAATATATTTTACAAATAAAATGAAAAGACTTATTGTAAATAGAAAATCATATGTAAAAGCAAAAAGTTAATTTATGTTGATGATATATAACCTACTAAAATGTAGGTAAAATTTTTTGAATCGTTCTTTAGAGTATTTTCAAATTCCGTCACTTTTTCCAGATTGATCTCTATTCTTGAGATCACCCTTATTGCAAAACATATGTTGGCCTCATTATAAATAAAGAAAGATAAAAGGAAAATGAAGAGTGATATTTTTTTTTTCTACAAATGTTTATATGTCAAATATTGTGATTAAACTTTGAAGTGAAGTACTTTCTAGCATTTGACATCATTTTATTTACAAAAATCAATATCAATATGTTAGATCAAGAAATTTTCTTGTAAAATTATCGTGAGCTATACTTAATTGGCCTACCGCAATTGCACAACTATTAAGGAAGATACTAAACAGATTTTGTGGCCTGCACTATTAGCCTACCAATTGGACCACCTTTGGAGGAGTGGAGGCAACCCCAACACCCCAGCTATATTTTCTGACAGAAACGACTAATTGTAATTCAATGGCCAATTATATGTACTATTTTTTCTTTTTTTTGCTAATCTCCGATTATATGTACTAGGAAGTAGGGTTCATAAAAAAAAATGTACTAGGAAGTAGGTTGAGGAGAGAAAAGACCCATGAAACATGACTTTTTTGGCACGGGACTGCTATTGAAAAAAGAAGCAAAAGCCAAAAGACAGGTTAAGAGAGTGGTGGAGACTCGTGAGAGAGAGAGAGAGAGGGAGAATTTGATTGATTGTTTTGTTAGTAGAGATTCATCGAAGAGATGAGCTGTCATCAAAGTAAACAGTGTATTTTTTTTTTTTTTTTTGGTAGTGTTAGGTTTAGTGTCTTGTAAACGCCTTTGATTGTGTCAACTTTTGTTTATACTAGACGCAAACCCGCACGTTGCGCAGGATATATATAATCAATACTTTCCCCTTCTATTTATATTAATGACAAAATATTTTATATTTCTTTAAGAATTTATTTATAAGTATTTAACCATGGTTAGTAAAAACATTACTCATAAATTTAAAAAAAAAAAATACAAAATTTATTGAGTACCAAAACATTTGAAACGGTAAATCTCTCCATAACTCGTTGAGAAAAGAAAAGGGAAAAAAGAAGAAGCAAAAGTTGAGTATAAAAATCACAAACAAAAGCAAAGTTGAGTATAAAAAACAAAGCTATTTAAGCCAGACGTAATGCGCGGGTCTGCGTCTAGTAGAAACAAAAGTTGACACAAACAAAGGGCGTTTACAAGACACTACACCAAACGTTACAAAAAAAAACACAAAAATACGCGGTTTACTTTGACAACGGCTATTCTCTCTAATGAATCTCTGTTAACAAAACAATCAATCCCATTCTCCCCCTCTCTCTCTCTCTCTCACAAGTCTCAACCACTCTCTTATCCCGTCTTTCGGCTTTCGCTTCTTTTTTCTACCACTTATTCTATGACAAACTTTCAGTAGCAGTCCCATGACAAAAAAGTCATGTTCCATTGGCCTTTTCTCTCCTTAACCTACCATTACTTTCATTATGTCTTCAATTCTCTACTGTATCAGTCTTTCTTGTTACTGCTCCAATGAGAATTCCACTCTTTTCATGGCTTTTCTTCATACCCATTTGCTTAATTTTTCTGACCTTCAGTATCAATGTGATGTCTAGCCAATCTCTCTCTCTCCATTGGTAACCTATTATTTTTCCAAATTTGATGATGATTTTATTGCATTAAATATGCACTTGTAGTTTTTTTTTTTTTTTTTTCATTTAATTTTGCAACCCTTAAGTTAGTATATCTATAAGTATTACTTTCTTTATATTATATTTGGTTTGATATCCTCATTTTTTTTTAATTTTTTTTTTTTTTATAATTTAGTGTTTCCCAATTGGCATTTGTTTTGTATTACATTTTTCCTTTGGTGTATTGGGTTTGGGAATGAGTGTGTCTCTAGTATCACTCCACTTTATGAGGAAACTTTCATTTATTAAATCTAAGTAAAATATTAAATTTTAATTTTTTAAAATAAAAATGAGAGAAAATATAAATAATTAAATGATATGGAAGATGTGAGTAAAAATATAAGATATAACGGTAAGCACCAAATTATTCAAATCATGCTATGTAATAGAATATTATTATATTCTTATGTACTATCTTTAATTCTTTATAATGCAATAGAATGATATGTAACAATCAAAGAGAACAAAATAATAATTATAATAATAATAATAATAAGTAAAAACTAAATCATATCAACCTAAAGTAGAGTTTTAAAGAACAAAAAAATTTATCAACCTAAAGGAGAGATGAAAGAAAAAAAATATTCACCAAAAAATTGAGTGAGATATAACATTTTTTGTGATGGAGAATTATATATAGAATGGAAGAGAGAATTAAAAATTTATATTAAGATGATAAGAATAAAAAGAAATAAATAAAGGAAGATAAAAGGAAAGAGGAAGAGTGATATTAAGGTAGAGGGTAGCGAGGAGATGAAAAGATAAAGAGAAGGTAAAATGTTGGATAAAGAGTAAATGTAAAAGAAAATAAATACACTTTTTTTAGGATAATTTTATTTAAATTTAAATTTAAATTTAAATAAAATATTCTATGTTCAATTTCTAAAAATAAAAAATGTGAGATAATATAAATAATTTAATAATATGGAAGATGTGACTGAATTTACATGTTGAATAACATAAGATGAGAAGAAAAAGAAGTAAAAATAAAATATATAACAATTGTGGGGCCAAAGAATTTGGCAACCCCGGCTCATTTCATAATGAGCCCAAGGTCCACGCCGAGGAGGAAGGAATGGCCGAGGACAAACAAAGAAAGCCCAAATTGCCAAGGAACATCACCGAGGATGATTCTGTCCTCAGTCAACCAAGATTATAGAAGGGAAGAGCGGCACACCATCAAAGGCATTCTCCCAGAGCATTCCAAAAAGAAGGACGAGTACGATGGACCAACCATAGGAGCATGGTGGAGGAGCAATCCAAGGAGAAACTGTCATCTCTGCATTAAATGCCCACAACTAACGTTCTGACCGCATTAATGAGGAAATGACTATTGAATAGTGTTACCTCAGTTACTGCAACTCACAGAACGCCAAAAAGGGCGTTTGATGGAACAAGCATTCAAGTATAAGCTTGGATGATCAACAAGTGGAAAGTTAAGCTCATTTAAAAAGGACTATATAATAGGAGCAACTCACCATAGAAAGGGGGCATGAGGACGATCTCAAGAACTCTCGCAACCATTATCATCCAATATACACAAAAGTAGAGCTTCTCGAACTAGGCCGAGGACAAGCTTTCTTTGATAAACTTAACCCCTTTCTGTTTGATCAACATAAAAACCCGTTTTAACTGTTATCCATGCACTAAAGCCTATCTCTATAACCCACTTTCTACAAATTCATTGTACCGAGTCCACTGGACCAAGATCCCACTCATTGTACCTCAGTTACTGCAACTCACAGAACGCCAGAGAAGACATCTGATGGAACAGGCATTCAAGTATAAGCTTGGATGATCAACAAGTGGAAAGTTAAGATCATTTAAAGAGGACTATATAATAGGAGCAACCTACCATAGAAAGGGGGCATGAGGATGATCTCAAGAACTCTCGCAACCATTGCCATCCAATATACACAAAAGTAGAGCTCCTCGAACTGGGCTGAGGACAAGCTTTCTTCGATAAACTTAACCCATTTCTGTTTGATCAACATAAAAACCCGTTTTAACTGTTATTCATGTATTAAAGCCTAGCTCTATAACCCACTCTCTACAAATTCATTGTACCAGGTCCACTGGACCAAGATCCCACTCATTTTTGGGCTTAGTCCAAAAATCGAGACCTTACAATTGGCGCCGTTTGTGGGAAAAGCTTGTGTAATAGTGAGTGCAACGGGTAGTTAAGATAAGCTCAGGCCCTCATCAGCCAGGGTCCCTAGGGAAAGCTACTATGGCGGTCAGTTTACTATGCGAATAACACTCTGCATAAGGCACACACAATTATGGTCCCAGTTTAGCCTCTGCTCAAGTCCATATTTCGAAGCGTGGGTTATATGGGGAGGATTGCTAAATGGAGGACAGTTCTAGGGACTTCTGACATCAAGTACAGGCCTCGTACCCCTGACTAGGGTCAAGTCCTCACAAATCTGGTGGCCGAGTTTGCCGGACCTCTACTAGGGGAAGTGGCAGCAACACGGAGCGATTCAAGGAGGCTCCGTGGCGGGGCTCGTTCTGGAAAGTATATATATTGATATCTTCTAATCTACTAAAGTGGTTAAACAGAGCCTTGACTATGACGGGTCCTCGAACCTCCTGCTTTGGGGGAATTAGCACACATTAACAATTACCTAAGTGTTAGACAGAACCAAGGTCTTGCATAGTCCTCGAACTCAAACCTATGGGGAAACTAATAAATTTTGGAGATTATCTAAGTGTTAGACAGAACCAAGGTCTTACAAGGTCCTCGAACTTAAACCTATGAGGAAACTAATAAATTTTGGAGATTATCTAAGTGTTAGACAGAACCAAGGTCTTACAGGGTCTTCGGACTTAAACTTATGGGGAAAGTAATAACTTTTGACGATTATCTAAGTAGTGGATAGAACTAAGGTCTTGCATGGTCCTCAGACTCAAGCCTATAGGGAAACTAACAACTTCTAACAACTATCTAAGTGTTAAATAGAACCTAGGGCGTGCCTGGATCCTTGGACCAGACGCTTGGGGAAAACCGACACCATGACGTCATTATAAATGCCGAACAGAGCCTTAATGCATGAGAGTCAGCTCGGATGGCCTACTTTAAATCCAACATCCTTTCATGGCTAACTTATTTAAGGTTAGCAGCAGGGTGCTATTGTCGGCTTTGTTAAAGTCAGGGTGACAACTTTTTGTTACCATCAACACCAGTTCCAAGCCCCATTGGAAGGAAAAATAACAACATACATACACTAAATTATTACTGCAGAGAAATGAGAAATTAAAATTCATAAAATAAAAAGTGCAGTCCTTTTTATTAAATAAAGGAAAGATACATCATACACCAAATGGCTTAGGCGAGCTAGTTTTAAAGCTAACTATAATAGGAAAGGCTGAGGCAGGCTTGTTTTAAAGCCGACCATACAAAGAGAGGCTGAAGCAAGCTTGTTTTAAAGCTAACTATAATAGGAGAGACTGAGGCAGACTTGTTTTGAGGCTAACTCTAAGAAGAGAAAGCTCATGGGAATGATAGATCCGCCACCTTGTCCCAGCGGCAACCGATCCAGTATGAGTGGTATCGACAATGAGAAAGAAGAAGAGATAGAAGCGCCTAATGGCCCCATCCTAAGATGTTCCCTTGATTCTCTCCCAGCTTCATGATAATTAGGCATTGGAGATGGCAACACTCGAGTATCAACCATTCGACAATCTTGCAAACCTCTGTTAATGTCCTGCCATCAATGTGAGACCCAAACTTTGTCGCGCCAAAAGTCTGATGCGGTATGTGCTTGCTTCAGTTCTTGGCCGAAGGAGGAGGGTCTTCTTCCTTGCTCAGTTGAAAGGTGGGAACATCCTTGGCCTCTACTTCCTTTGCCTCAACTGCGTCGTCCAGGATCGAGGCAGCATTCTTGGTTTCTAAAGGGGGCTTAGTTTCCTTGCCCTTGCCCTTATCAAGGGCCATCTCATTCACTGGACCTTGATCACGATCTTGGCAAGGTCCTTGATAATGCTTGGAAAGTTGAGAACTTGAGGTTCTTGCTGAACTTGAAGATTTGTAAATATGAAAGAACGATTCCCCCGGAGCGTCTTATATAGGAGGTGAAATCTAGCGGAAATTAATTCGCACGGTATCTAAAGAAGGAGTTACAAGCGAAATAACTCCTGCCCAATTTCCGAAGAAATCCTCAACCGTTAGATCACCATCACACTGTTGAACGTGAGGAACACAGAGCCACCAGAATTTAATGAAGGAGTGCTCCGTATATCGAAGCGCTAGGAACGTGTTTTGGGCAGGTGAAGAGACTTAGGTGCTAACGAAAGACAAGATTTGACAAGCCGTGACAAAGACCCGAGGACATCAAAATCTTCCTCTCCGTCTAAGGAGTTGGACAGCAAGATTTTTAGGGGCTATTGTGGGGCCAAAGAATTTGGCAACCCCGGCCCATTTCATAATGAGCCTAATGCCCACATCGAGGAAGAAGGAATGGCTGAGGACGAACAAAGAAAGCCCAAATTGCCGAGGAACATTGCCGAGGATGATCCTGTCCTCGGTTAACCAAGATCATAGAAGGGAAGAGCAGTACACCATCAAAGGCAGCCTCTCAAAGCATTCCAAAAAGAAGGACGAGTATGATGGACCAGCCATGTGAGCATAGTGGGGGAGCAATCCAAGGAGAAACTGTCATCTCCACATTAAATGCCCACAACTAATGTTCTGGCCGTATTAATGAGGAAATGACCCCTGAACAGTGCTACCTCGGTTACCGCAACTCCTAGAACGCCAGAGAGAGTGTCTAATCGGACAGGCACTCAAGTATAAGTTTAGATGATCAACAAGTGGAAAGTCAAGATCGTTTAAAGAGGACTATATAATAGGAGCAACCCACCATAGAAAGCGGGCATGAGGGCGATCTCAAGAACTCTCCCAACCATTGTCATCCAATATACACAAAAGTAGAGCTTTTCGGACTGGGCCGAGGACAAGCTTTCTTCGATAAACTTAACCCATTTCTGTTTAATCAACATAAAAACCCATTTTAACTGTTATCCATGCACTAAAGCCTTGCTATATAACCCACTCTCTACAAATTCATTGTATCGGGTCCACTGGACCAAGATCCCACTCATCTTTTTTACTTTATAAACTCTCTTCTTTTTATTTTCTTTTTTCTTTTTTTCATTTTAAATCCCACTTTTCTTCGGTTATTCACTACTTGGTTAGCTGAAATCACTATTTTGTTTCTTTCTTCTTCACCTCTTTGGGTATTTTTTGCCCCATCAAGGAGCAGAGGCATTTGAGTTTTGGGCATTTTTATTGTGGTGTAAAAAATTATTATTTTTATTATTGAAATAAAGAGCCAAAATACATATAGGGGATTACCAAAAAAAAAAAAAAAGTTAAAAATTAAATTTAAAAAATAAGATTAAAAAGAAAAAGAAAAGCCTACGAGCACATGCATGAAAAATCCCAATTAAATGTGACTAATTAGAAGTCACTAAAAATTTTTTCCAACAAAAAAAGTATTTGAGCATGCACATATAGCTTTCTATGCCATTAGTTTAAGATGCATTTAGTTTGAATAATATTTTAAAAATTCTATTTCTAATTATACTGTTTTTTCAAAAATTAAACAATTGACAATCAAATTAGAAGTAATGCAAAAATTGGATGATATTTATAGTATACTAGCCTCATCACACCCACTACGTCCATGCTAAGAGACTTTTTTCCTTTTTCTATTTTGGTTTAATGTCAAAAAAGTTTCACTCATCCTAAATTGAAGTTAATATGTTTGTCCAATAATATTATGCATTTGTAAACTACTAAGTACTGATAGAGTCAGGAGTGTGAGGCTAGCACCAAAAAGTGAATACTCCATATACAAACATATGGTTTTAATGTAATTTTGGTGTTCATTTTTTTGGAGCCATCTGTGGTGAGCCTTTTTGGTATTCTGGACGGGACTATTTCTGCTATACTATGGCCTATAGTTCGAGGGTAGGAGAGTCGGGACCGACTTAATTGAAACTCACCTCAACCTAGCTTGTGCACAAGCTAGGACCTCTTTTTGCAAAGATTTTGGTCATGTACCCACAGTAGGGGATGCTGTCATAGAAATGTTATAGTAGACACATAATATAATTGGATAATAAAAGAGATATTCTAACTAAAGTGCTTGCTGCCAACCAAAGATAATATTTAAACAATTTCGCAATAGAAAAACATGGTAATGTGAGTATGGCATAAATAATTTAGCAATAGTAAACAAAATAAATGCTTAAACAATCATGATAAAAGAGGGGAAGGGGGATTAATCTGCTGAACTTGGCTCCTTAGCATATTTAAGTCCAAGAAGGAAACCAATCTCTAATGTGGGCGATCTCATAGGAAAATCCTGCTATAGGAATTGCCTACTTTTAAAAAATGGACCTAAATGGCTCAATCTCTAATCTCTTAGCTTGCTAAAGAGTAGGCTATTGAGAGGAGAGAAGGGGGTAGCCTATCGGTGCATGCCTTATCACACTCTTTTTTTTCTCACTTCATTTCCTATTCTTTTGTTTTTCTTTATTTTTCTATTTATCCTCTCATTTTTTTCTTTTTCTTTCTATTTCTCCCTTATTTTTATGTTCCCTGCTGTTCTTCCTTGTTTTTCCATTTTTGTTTACTGTACACAGCTAAAACTTATTTATACTACCTGCAGTGATGAGATTTACTGTTTTACCCCTCAACTACTTTGGGCCTGGTGTGGGTGTCCTTCCCAGGCCACCCACTGGTTTGCTAGTTGCTCAGCCAGCACCACTACCCTGTGCTGGTTGTGCCACATTTCATTCCCAAACAAAAGGAGTTTTGTTTTATTTTCTTGCATTCCATGGCATTCCTATCCGGATAAGGATTGGGTATTTTCTCTTACTAACTCCTATGGCATGCACCTAGTGATTCCAACTCATCTTTTCCTCTTTTGGGTGGTACGTCATCCCAACAGGATGTTTCCCGCAAAAGAGCTTGAGTAGGAATCCCTTAATAGACTTCCCCCTTCTCCCCACTGCCAGACCATACCCTCTCTTACCTCTGACCCATGACCCACTACGCCTGTATTGGCTGGGTACAAGTGGGTAGTGCCTTAGCCTTGTGCGTGCTCTACTCTTATGTGGTGCATGGATGAGTTATTAGGTCTTCATTCGTTGCATCTTGTTTCTTCTTTGGGCTGGGTCTTGCTTGGGGACGGGCCCTTTCTTCTTCAATTCAACCCCAATCTCCCTTTACTTCTGGTTTGTAGGTCAACTAATACTTTTGCCACGCCACTGCACTACCATGATATTACTTAACTGTGCTTGCTGGGCCTCCTTTGGGCTTGCTGTGTATTTTTTCTTCACTTAGTTTGCGTTGCCCAGCATTTCTACTAGGTCAGTTTTCATATTATACTGGGCTTCCTCGGCCCATTTTATTTCTCTACGCATCCTCGGCCTGCTTCATTCCTTTGGGCATCCTTGGCCCATTCCATTTTTACATTCCCATGGGTTTTTGCTAAATCTTTCGAGCTTCCTTGGCCCAATTACTATATCCTTTACTTTTGGGGATTGTTGGCCTTTGCACCAACCCCTTTTACGAATTCATTTCGTTAGTCTCTTCTGGCCCATATTTATTCGCTTTTTACTTCTTATGATTCTCATGGGCCTACTACTTCCTTTTCTAAGCTCTCCTGGGCTCGTTTGCTTTCTTTAGGGCCTTTTTTTCTGCTTTATAGGCCCGTGGACCATTAATCCTATTGTTTGGACTTAATTGTTTTTCTTACTTTGCTAATTCTTCTTCCTTTACCCCGTTTAATATTGTTCGGCTTTTTCTTGTTATTAGGCCCTTTTGCCAAAGTGGATATCAACACCAACCTTATCACACTCTGATTATATCAATAGTTTGCAAATGTGCAACATCTTGATCAAACACGAAACTTCAAATTGGGATAAATGAACAATTTTACATTGAACCAAAAAAAGATTAAAAAGACCTATGAGAACGCATGTAGTGCATGCAATGAGTTTGTATAAGATACCAAGATTCACTAACATAATTACTTAACAATGATCTATGGTAATGTGATTTTTTTTGGTAATTTTATATTACTGTAATTTTTTATACATACAAATGAACCAACCACTATAATGCCACTATAACATCAACGGCAGACCGCCAGGAATTTTTCCTAGGGGAGCCGAACTATTATGACCAAAAAAAAATTTTATTTCATAAATTAACTTTAAGTCACATCTATTTGCTAGATCATGTTCTAGAGAAGCAAACACGTCCCTAAA
This sequence comes from Quercus suber, assembly GCF_002906115.3. Taxonomy (NCBI): domain Eukaryota; kingdom Viridiplantae; phylum Streptophyta; class Magnoliopsida; order Fagales; family Fagaceae; genus Quercus; species Quercus suber. The sequence goes on from NW_027069894.1 coordinate 560,397, forward strand.
AGTATGTATGACCTAGTCCAAAACCAAAAGCAAACACGGGTCTCCCACATTAGCAACTTGAGTCAACTTGCTATACTAAAGCCTCCCCAGGCAACTTCCCACGGCCCCACCCCCACCCGCTTATTCCTCCAGCATTTTTAACTCCGTACAGACCTAAAAGCTATTGTGGTTGATAGCATCATCAAGCGATACAATAATTTTGCTGTTTTTACTTTCGTATGGTTGAAACAGAAAAGGAGTTTCCTCCTCTTTAATTTTCTTTCAATTTGCTACTCAGTAACCTCTTGCTCCCATGAAGAACCACTCAATGTTGACACCTTTCTTCTTCATCTTCGTCCTCTTTTTCATCTTTCACCGTATCACAGTTGCTACTGCTACACCCCCTTACATAGCTGTTGATAATATTACCCTCGACTGTGGCTCTTTCGGCAACTCAAAGGCTACCGATGAGCGTGACTGGATCGGAGACATAGGTTCCATGTACGGTCCCATGGAACAAAACAACGAATCTAATTCCTCTGAAGCCCAACGCCAAGCATCCGTTGAGTCTATCCCTTACAGTACAGCTCGGTTGTCTTATTCCCAATTCAAATATGTGTTTCCGGTCACACCTGCCCGAAATTCGTTCGGTTGTACTTTTACTCAACTGCATACTCAGGTTTTACCAAGTCTAAAGACTTTTTTACTGTCAAAGCGGGCTCGTTCACCTTACTTAGAAACTTCAGCACTTCCATTTATACTAATTCTTCAGGCGAAAAGTATTTTGTTAAAGAGTTCTGCATCAATGTTGAAAAAAATAAAAAATTGAACTTAACCTTCATTCCTTTTACTAGTGGTTCTATTAGTTACTATGCTTTCATTAATGGTATTGAGGTTGTCTCCATGCCTATGGACCTGTACTATACCTCAAGTAGTTCTATTATAGAAGGTAAAGTTCCTGTTTATGTTGGCCAGGATCCTCAGTTCTACATAAACTCAGCATGGCACTCGAGATGGTTTATCGATTAAACATTGGCGGGAGCTCCATACCCCCAGTGCTAGACACTGGATTGTTTAGACAATGGTCCGAGGGCATAAATGATTATTTGTTGAGCGACGGTGTAAACCCTCGTGTTCCATCTTTGAAACTCAAATACTCAAAAATACCAAAATATATTGCACCTGATGCTGTCTATCAGTCTGCAGCTTCAATGGGTCCAAACAGGACTAGGAACTCAATGTCTAATTTGACATGGGGATTACCTGTTGAGACGGGATTCAAATATTTGGTGAGGCTCCATTTCTGTGAAATAGATCCTGAGATACAGATCTCTGGCATAAGGGAATTCACCATCTATATAGACTATCAGCTAGCAGAAGAAACGGCAGATGTAATATTGTGGGCTGGCAATAACGATACGCCATACTACAAGGACTACGTAGTAATGATCCAAAACAAGGGCGAGGATAATCATACTCTGGCCATTGATCTACACCCTGGAACAGATACAACTTTGCGCGATGCCATTTTAAACGGTGTGAAGTGTTCAAATTGAGCGACTTATCTGGCAATCTTGCTGGACTAAATATGGTCCCTCCACCGATGGATCAACAACCTGCTCTTACAGCCAACAAGTCTAATACAAAGAAAACAATGTTCATTGCTACTGGAAGTGGTGTTGGCTTTTTAGTCGTGGCCGCTCTAGTGTGTTTCATGGTTTTCTGTAAATTGAAGAAGACTGAGCGTTATGGTTCTTACCATCCACTAGCAAAGTGGTGGTGTTGGTTTAGGCCAGATCCTTACAAAAGAGAGTTCTCAAGGAGAACAGCTTCATCACTGCCTGGAGAACTATGCCGTTACTTCAGCCTAGATAAAATCAAAACAGCAACCAATAACTTCAATGAAGATCTAATTGTCGGTGTAGGTGGCTTTGGCAATGTTTACAAGGGTCTGATTGAGGAAGGTAATGAATAATACAATGATTAATTTTTAGTTTTTTCCTGAATTAGTCCTAATTGCAATCTAACTGCATATAATTTAGATTAGTGATACTATATTTTGCACGGTTGTTTAATAATTTGATCAAATCTGACTTGTGTCGAGTTCCTATACATATTGGACATGGTCATATATGAAGGGAAAATATTTTCTTACACACATTTTACATACACTATTTTACAGAATATCCACAATCAATGTGTTGACATACACATTTTAGAAGATAAAAGAAATGTCTTCTTTTAAAACATGAAAGTGAGTATCATTGCCCATATATATAAACTGTTTAATGTAACCACCGTGTCCTATTTTAGGACGTCTTCACATCTTATAGTTTCCAAAGAGCATAGAAACTAGACATAAGTCATACTCTTTGTTTATGCACAATAATACAAGAGTGGTGCTAGAGATGGTACAAATTCCATTATATAAAACTTACACATTAATGTGTTCTCATAGATTGTTGAAAGTTGCAAATTAATGTTATAGGTTGTTCAAATCCACAAATCACATTCATCGCTACATTTATTGGGTTTTAGAAACACAATAATACAATATATTTTGTCCTTTAGATAATATAGTGGTGGCAATCAAGCGCATGAAACAAGAGTCTCGACAAGGTGCTCGTGAGTTTATGACAGAGATCGAGATGCATGCTTTCTAAACTTCGTCATGTGCACCTTGTGTCTCTCATTGGATATTGCAATGATAAGGGTGAGATGATACTTGTTTACGAGTACATGACAAATGGTACCCTCCGCCACCACCTCTATGACACCCCGAATGATCCCCTCACCTGGAAACAAAGGCTCCAGATATGCATAGGAGCATCACGTGGTTTGCACTACCTAGACACATGTACAAAGCACCCTATTATCCACCGTACGTGAAGACAACAAATATTCTATTGGATGAGAAATGGGTATCCAAGGTTTCAGATTTTGGGTTGTCCAAAATGGGTTTGGATAACACTGCTGTTAGTACCCTAATAAAGAGGACATGGGGGTATTTGGATCCAGATTATGCAAGGCGCCAACAATTAACTGAGAAATCAGATGTGTACTCATTTGGTGTAGTGATGTTTGAAGTGTTGTGTGCTCGAAAAGCATTGAACCAAAGACTCCAAGAAGAGGAACGAAATTTGGCAAGCTGGGCTCAAAAATGTATTGAGAGAGGGACCATCAATGAAATCATTGATCCATATCTAATGAACAAGATAGTGCTAGATTGTTTCAAGGTATATGTGGAACTTGCAGAGAGTTGTGTAAGTGATCATAGAATCGAACGACCCACAATGAATGATGTGATGGAAAGGTTGGAGTTTGCATTAGAGCTCCAAGAGTATGCAGAAGCAACCAAGGATACCAATTCAGATGTGGTATCATTTCGTGTTGCCACTGGCAATGGAGCTCCTTGGGACAACAATGTTTACCATGGACAGGTGTTGGAGTCGACTAGTGGAGCTGAGTTAAGTACAATTAACACTGGATTAAGTTACCCTAGTCTTAATTCTATTACTATTAGTACCACAAGTCAAGATGACTCCTTGGCTACTAAAAATAGTAGTTCTTAAGCTATATAATTATAGTTTTGTCTTTCTAAAAGTCAGAAGTAGTTATGTTATGGAGATGACAGAAGGATTTGTAATATTTATTATTAGGAATAAAAAGTGTTGTAATGGAACAACTAAACCTATTCATAAGTTTGGTTGTGAGTTGTAAAATTAAAATAAAACTTAAGATTTATTTTAGAAAATATCTTATTCATACAATTATATTTACTAAAAATTAATATTTTTTTAAAAGAGAGATAAGTTATGTTTTATGATTTTTTTTTTAATTTTATTTCCATAATTGTTAAGTGAATAAGGAAAGTTTGTTTATTTTAAATTATTGTCTTACAGGAGCATGATGCCTAGTTAAAGGATATCTAACACCAAATGATATTTTCAATGAATAATTAATTTTACGTAGAGAATTAAATAATAAAGATAAGCCATAATGGTTTGCTTAAGTGAAAAAAAATACGTCTACATTTATTTACAAATATTTAAAATAAATTAATTATTAAAACAACAATTAAATAAATGGATAAAATATCGGCTATAATTTCTTCTAGGTTCAATATTTTATGGTTCCAATAACGAAGGTGGTATGAACCTTCATTTCTTTTCATCTTTTGGAGCATTAGAGCACTAGTATTTGAGGATGCAAAAAAAGTGTTTATTTTATATCTTTAAAAATTACTTTATTTATTTTATTATCTCATTTTACAACTCACCCAATATCTCAGTTTCTATTTTTACACATAACTCGTTAAAATAATATAAAATATACCAAAAATAATATAAAAATTTTGGTTTCTCTATCTTCTCCTCCATCTCTCTACCATTTTGTTTCTCTTTCCTCATTAAAATAATATTTTTGTTTTACATTTTTGTGAACAGTTGGTAAAAATAAAAAATAAGAACTGACCCCCAGATGTGGGGCAATTTGGCCTTATTGGTTGCTAAAATAGCAAATGGGGGTTTTTAACACCCCTCCAATGCTAGTGCTCTAAGCATTGAGGGTGTCACCAAAATTCTATTTTTAGCAACAAACACACCCGTATAATGGGTGTGTTTGTTGCTAAAAATAGAATTTTGGAGACACCATCAATGCTTAGAGCCCCACTTTATATGGGTGTGTATCGCTAAAAAAATTTGCCACTTTGCTACCGTAAGTTGTTACTTAGAGCATTAGGATCTAGGTTTTTATAACAATTCTTATTTACCATCTGAAAACTTACTTTATCTATTATACCATCCAGCTTTATAATACACCTAACATCTAGTTTTTATTTTTCCATACAATACATTAAAATAGTATAAATTACACAATAAAATAATATAAAACTATCTATCTCTCTTATCCATTCTCTCTTCTCCCTCTAATTTCTCTCCCTATCTTTGTCTCCCTCTCAACCACCCACCACTAAACCCAAACCTAAAACCACTACCAACAACTACAATCAACACCATCGCAATCCTTCACAGAAAACCCAGCCCATCGTGTCTCTCTCTCTTTGTCTGCCAAAACCCATGGCAAAGACCATAGCCAAACCCACAAATTGCAACAAAAACCCACCACCACCACCACCACCTATCAACAAACCCAATCTAAAAACCTACCACCAATCAACAAACCCATGATCTCAAAACCCACCACCACTACAAATTTGGCACCAATCCAATAGAGGGACAAGAGACGGAAGAGAGGGAAGTGAAAGAAAAGAGAGAAGTCTGAGAAAGGGTGTTGCACTAAGTGAAAGAGAGAAAGAAAGAGAGGCAGAAAGAGAGTTAACCTAGGTGAGAGAAAAGGGAGAATGTGAATCAAAATAATAGATTTAAGTATACAACTGAGCTATAGTGAGTTGTGGTGGTGGTATCATAGTGAGTTGGGGTTTTTTGTTTTTTGTTTTTATCTAATTTTTGGTATGGGTATGTGATAATGGTGGCTACTGCTAGTTGTGGTTATGGTGATGGTGATTGATTTCTGGTTGGGGTGGTGGTTGTTGTGGTTGATTTTTTTTTTTTGGAAATATGTGGTTTGATTTGTGGGTGAAGAGAAAGACACTGCTATGAAGTGAGAGAGGTGGTGAGAAAGAGAGAGAGTGTGTGTGAAATTAATAAAAAATGAATAATATTTGATATGATGTAGAAAATAAGAATTGGATGTTAGGTAAATTGTAAAATGAAATTATAAGATAGATAAAATAGCATTTTAATTGTAAAATAAAATTTTTTTACAACCCCGATTGTAAATGCTCCAAGAGTAAAAGAAAATATCAAACTAATTGATCGGTGCATGACTTTTTGTCTAGATGGTATGAGATATAATTATCTATTTATTTAAAATAAGTATTTTGTTTACAACCTCCATTGTAAATGCTCCAAGAGTAAAAGAAAATATCAAAGTAATTGATCGGTTCATGACTTTTTGTTTAGACTGTATGAGACAAAAAAGATAAACCGTGACCACAATAGTGGGCCATACTTCATAGATGAGACATTGAATGCGAAAAGACCATCATGAAACAAAATTAAACGGTTAGAAACAATGGGAAAAAGAACCTGGACTCACAATCATGGACTAGGCAGATGTTGTACTCTCCTCTAATTCTAAGAAGTCTAGCTCTAAACACTTTTCCAATGGGCCGTAGCCTAATTGTATTCCATCTTGACATGTGGTGTGAGTGTGAGGTCACGGATTCATTGATCTATCAACTATTTGTCTCCCGTTTCTTGATGTGAAATGTTTCACATGACACTTTCTTCTTCTTCTTTATTTTCTTTATTATTGTTATTTTTCTTTTAAACATGACACTTGTATATAAGATAATCATGTTAGGGTTAATACTCTTGCACTCGATTTATTACACACAAGTTTACACATATTCTATACATTTTTTTTTATCACACAAATACTTGTAAACTTCTGTATATTAGAGTGTGTATAATAAACATAACCCATCATTTTGTACAAATGTGAAAGAGTATGGAGATTGTGAAATATGAAATCATCGTAGCCTAACTCAAAATATCAATAAATGATAGTGTTAAATCAATAATATAATAAATAAATAGTTAGTTATTATTTCTTTATTAGAGAAATTTCATAAACATAACAAAATATCATAATATCTTTATAGTAATTTTATTTTGAACTATTGTTTGTTTGGGTATAATTTTATTTTATTTTAATGTATGGTAAATTGACATCTCAACTTGTTGAAAAAATATTCAGAGATTTTTTATTATAATAGTAGAACTCTTTACATTACTTGTTTAAAAATGGTAAATCAATTTGTAAGATAGTAAATTTTAGGTTTAATTATACATTTAGTGTGTGTTTGGCAAAAATTAAAAAGCCAACTTAGTTTACTATTAAGCTTATTTTTACTACTATTTATGGACCCTACTGCACTTTTTGGTACTATTCATGGGTCTCACTGTACTATTTCAGCTAACTTTTACATTTATCTACAGTACTTTCAGTAAAAAGTTGTTGAGGTACAAATTTTCGGGCCTTAGTTTCATTAGCCCACTCACAAAAATACCCACACAAGCCTATAAATTATTTTAAGCCCACATAAATATTTTCCACATATTACTCTAATATTCTCCATGTTATTGGGCTCCCACAAATATTTCATATATAAAGCCCCATAAATTGCTTTGGGCTCTCTCACAAATATTACCCATTATATCCCACATGTTATCCCACTTAGATTTTCCACAAATAATACTTATCACATTGCTACCAAAATTGGGTCACAAAATTACACTCTCTCCACAAAAGGCCCAAAGTCATTTAACTTGTGGGTAAAGCCCAAAAGCTTAGCAAAACTTTTTTAAAAAGCCCGTTGTTACACAGCACCTCTAAAGCCCGTTGCTACACAGCACCTCTAAAGCCCATTGCTACACGGCACCTTTACAAAGCCTGTTGCTACATGGCACCTTTAAAGCTCATTGCAACATGGCACATTTACAAAGCCTGTTGCTACATAGCACCTCTAAAGCCCATTGCTACATGGCACCTTTACTAAGCCCGTTGCTACACGGCACCTTTACAAAGCCCGTTGCTACACGGCACTTCTAAAGCCCATTGTTACATGGCACCTCCTAAGTTCGTTGCTACACGGCACCATTTACTAAGTCTGTTGCTACATGGCACCCTTACTAAGCCCATTGCTACACGGCAATATTTTACGAAATCTTAAATTATCTTACAAAACCCAAATATTAATTTGGCACTATTTTCTTAAAGCCCAAATTAATCTATTTTCGTAAAGCCCAAATATTAATTTGGCACTTATTTTACAAAGCCCAAACATTAATATTTGGCACCATTTTACTAAAGCCCAAATAATAATTTGGTACTATTTTCATAAAGCTTAAATATTAATTTGGCACTATTGTCATAAAGCCCAATATTATTTTGTCACCTATTTTACATATGCTAAAGTCCTTCACTCATGGTGCCTTCTTTCTTCTCCTACCCATCCTGTTAAGAGCCAAGAGCAGCCATGACAAGGCCCTTAAAGCTCTTGAAACAACTTGAAATCAACTCATTTTCATACTAAAAATGCATACTCTTTGGTTCATGGACCAAGCACATGAATCCCAAATGGGAAAATTTAGGGAAATGTGGTTTGGAGGGCAACAAGGGGATCCTAGCAGAGTTCCCAGCAAGGGCTTCAAGATTGACAACTGGCTTGGGGTGGCACAATCTACCCTAGGGAGCTCTGATTCTAGCAGCAACATAACCAAGATCATTAGCCTAATGCATGCTCTAATCCCATCAGCCAAGGCCAATCAGCATTCAATGCTAAGTTAGAATCTCAGCTGTTATTACCTAAAACAACAAGAACCTTCTAAAAGTTGAGCTTACCACTCTTAGCTAAAATCCTAGAAATGATTCTCTAAGGATTTTCTTAAGATTGAGGGAGATTTAGCAGAGATTATTTGCTAATTACCCATAAAACCCTACTATAAATGAAATTCTCCATTAATGCTTCAAGGGGAGGAGGGGGCGCAAGATACACTAAGATACACATCAGAAAAATAATTCTTCTTCCACCTCTCTGTTTTAGCCTTCTTGAAGCTCTGAAAAAGTCATTGAGTTCTTAGTTTTCAAGCTCAAAAACTAAGTTGCCTAGCTCCTAGCTCATAAACACTCCTCATAGTTTTACTCATAAACACTTATCTACTCCCAGTAGAAAGTCCCAGCAACCTTACTATACATTCCCACTCATTACTAGTAATGAGTACTCATATTACTCACAAATGACTCTCTCTACTCACTATATATACTATATTCACGAGCATGCCTTGACACCATAATGATCTTGCTGTGCTAGCTGAGATCTCTCTCTCTCTCTTCATCTCACACTAAGTTTTCCTCATTATTTGTTATTATGGAACCCATGATATTTACTTATTCATTTACTATTGATGGCTATGATGTCACTGTTACTATAGAATTTTTCCCTCATATTGTTGTATTAGAAGACTCTTCTCTAGAGCTAATAGATGATGAGTTTGAAAATGTAGATATTTCCTTTAATCTGTGAAATAGCTGACAGCTGGAGGTTTATCCTGTTTTATCTTATTTTACCACTGGGCCATCTTCTGTAGAAACATTTTACTACTGGACTATTTTCTTCAGAAACACTTTACTGCTGGGCCATTTCTTGCTATATGTTTTTTTTACCATATTGACGTGTCTGGTGTAGGGATTGTTTACGGGTCATTCTTGTCAACTTCAATCTAGGCCCAAGGCATAAAATACAGTGAATTCCTTGGATCTTCATCGATAGCCTTTGGGCCGTGCATCAAGACCATCGTTGAGTTTCGGTTTAGACCCCCAACCCAATATAAATCTCATTTGTCAGGAGGAAAAATTTTTCGCCCTCGACAAAAGTTTTCAATTTCAGCAAAACAAGAAAATCCCAAACAGACCCTTAGAGAGAGTTTGGATAGCATTTATCACCAGCATTTATGCGTTTTGCTGAAATAATGTGGGTCCCACAACATTATTCACAGACCCACAAAAGTCATCCAAACACAAATTTCAATATAAATTTGGGTCCCACAGCATTATTTACACATTTAAAAATTATTTTGCTACAGTGTTTTCAGTTTTCAGTTTTCAGCAAATAAGTGATATCCAAACACACCCTTAATGTCTGTTTGGGTCCAGTATTTTGTTTATTTTTTAGCTTTTGTGCACAAACTTATAAATCCTTAATTTTTTCTTCACTCTCTTCAAAATACAAGCATATTTTGGCACACATTTGGTAAAAAAAGATTGGCAAAAAGTAAAATAATCTGATGTTAAACTCACACTTAATCCTCAACTTTTATAGTATATTTTAAGATGGTATTCATCTATTGAAATGTTTCATTTTGTTGTTGATTCTTACTAAGATATAAGTAATACTATAGATATAACAAAAAGTTACAATAATTTCGTAAAATTTATTAAATTAGAATGCCAATTCATACATGAGTCCTTCACAATTTCTAATTTAAATTATGTGGCTTGCTAATTTGGGAATGTTTGTAAATTTAAACATTGCATTCTATATATGCATAGATCTTTTCACTCAAAAAACACCAAGAAAACTTTAGGCTTTCATCATAGACATTCATTTCTTTGGCCCCCAAACCCATCCCATGCCCCACTTCTTACGCATACACTTTATATGTGATTATTTCTTTTATGAATGGTCATTGTCCTCACTTGACAGGGGTGCCTTTCAGAGCTTAAAATTGAATAAGAGATGAGGATGGGTTAGGAGATTCCCTTTCTAAGCATCTACCTCCAACTCCAACTTATATGTCATTTCTTTTCCACACGTTGAAATTAAAGCTTCCAAACAATTTTGACGAAGTGCACGTATGAAGGTTACATTATTGATGGGGCCACCCTATCTATAATCAGTGGATAGAGTTAGACTTGGTAAATGATTTGGGTCAAGCAGGTTCAGGTTTGATTCAATTAGGTTTAGGGCATAAACGAATTAACCCTAAATGGGGTTTTAAAACTTATTACACTTAATTCGATCTTTCACAAATCGGATTTTCAAGTATATTTTTATTTGCAAAAATTTATAAATTTTTAAAAAAGTTTAAACATATTCTATTTATCTTCTTTTTGATTAAAATAAGAGAGCAATGACTTGAAGTAATACATAAATAATATAGAATAAGAAATAAAGTCAAAAGAATAATGACCAGAATTTTAAATTTTTACTAAAAAAAAAATAATCATGGTAAGATTATATGTGGATTGCATAGTACAGTTTTTGTTTAAGCCATGTAATTTAAAAATATTTTTAAAAAGACTATAATATCTTATTATAAAAAAATAATTAAACACTAAAATTATACAAATTCCATATAAAAATAACTGACATATTTAATATTTATTTGTAAATATTAAATTTTTTACATTATAAATAGTTCAGCAATTTTATGTAATATGAATCACTAACGAATATTATATATAAAAATCGAAAAAAAATAAAATAAACGAGTAATTGAAACTTCTTGCTATAGTTTATGTAACATACATATTCATATTTTTGTTAGAGAATTTACAAAATAAGTTTCTTTAGCATGCATTTTCACTTTTTTTTTTTTGTTTTTTTTTTGTTTTTTAAGGTCAAGTAGAAACAATCTCACAAAATGTGGGTGTTTTCAATGGCTGATAAGCAAGAGTGCAAGACCGAAAAAGTAGAAGACATTCAACTGCCTTAGAACATCCCAAGGACAAGGGCAAAAGCAAAAAGGGAACACATCTTACTCTTCAACAAAAACCTAAATTATATTATGAAATGGGAATAGACCCCAAGCATTACAAGATGCTGCCCAATAAGCTAGATTATGAGCAAGAGAATTAGATTGTCTTGGGGAGGAGGAAAAATACCAAGCAACAAAAGAGTTAAGCATAATTCTAATACCAAGAATTATATTAACAATCTCCCAATCTTGATGGATTTCTTGATTGATTGCCTTCAATGTGAGCTGGGAATCCTCTTCAAACAAAACATAGTTGAAGTTAAGTCTAGATGCTTCATATACAGCTAGAATGGCTGCTTTACATTCTGGGCATAGAATACTTACTGGTGTTTCAAAACATGTCCAACCATATAATTTGTTTGAGCTGGGTCCACATATTAACATCAATGATACATTTTTCCGAATAAGACTATAGTCTATATCTGTTTTATTTGTTTATTAAGATTTTACCAACATGTACATTTTCATGTCTTTATTTATCACGTGAAATGCCCTTTCCAACTTTCTCGTGAAGACTTTTCAAATTTTCCAGTCTTTGGCACCTCATTGGACTTAGTTTGAGTTCAATGCATAGATGTCATTATTGTACGATATGCGATATGTATTGTATTAACAATATAAAGTGAGAGAGAGAAAGACTGAATAGTCTGTATATTGTGTGTAAATAATAATGTACAATAGAGAGCCTTATATAGGCTAAGTATATGTGTAGTACAAGTAATATGAGTAAATTACAAGTACAGTATACTAGGCTAAGTCCAATGGGCTAATCTAGTCTAAGCTATACACTAACATCCCCCTTCAAACTCAAGGTGGTAAGGAGGAAGCCAACTGGAGTTTGGATATAAGATCTCAAAGACGATTAGGTGGGTGAGTCTTAGTGAAGATATCAGCAGGTTGGTCAATAGAGGAGATGGAGAACAACTTGAGATTGCCTTTCTTGAGATGTTAACAAGTGATGTGGTAATCGATCTCAATGTGCTTGGTGCGTTCATGGAAGACATCATTATGAGCAATGTAAATAGCACTACGATTGTCATAATAAAGAGTAGCAGCAGTGGGTTGTGGAGCATCCATGTCAGCCAAGAGCTAGCGAAGCCAGACAAGCTCGCAAGTGATGTCGGCAAGGGCATGATACTCAGCCTCAATACTAGAACAGAAAACCACATCCTGCTTCTTACTACGCCACGAGACAAGAGAAGTACCCAACAAGAAACAAAAACCTGTGATAGAGCATCGATCTGTCAGATCACCTGCCCAGTCTGCATCTGAATAAGCATGAAGCTCGAGAGAAGACTGAAAGGAGTAGTGGAGTCCATGATAAAGTGTGTCCTTGAGATATCAGAGAATTTGAAGAATGGCAGCATAGTGGATAAAACGAGGGGCAACCATGAACTTACTGACCATACCCATGGCATGTGAAATATTTGGACGAGTAACAGTGAGATAGATCAAACTACCAACCAACTGACAATAGTGAGTAGCATCAGATATAAGTTCACCATCCAAAGGTGTGAGCTTTGCATTGTATTCCAAAGGAGTGGAAATAGTCTTGTTGTCGGTGATACTAGCTTTGGAGAGAAGATCAAAAGCATATTTAACTTGGGAAAGATAGTAGCCATCAAAGGATGAGGTAACCTCAAGCCCAAGAAAATAGCTGAGAATACCCAGATCTTTCATCTCAAAATTTTGACTAAGGAAGTGCTGAAGAGAGTGGATACCTGCAGAATCATCTCCAGTAATAATCATATCATCAACATAAAGAAGAATAAGAGTGATACTAATAGAGGTCTCCACTGAGGAAAGCATTTTTCACATCCATTTGATAAAGAGGCCAACGGCGAACAGTAGCCACAACAATGAGACATATGATAGATGTAAGGCGAGCAACAGGAGCGAATGTTTCCTCATAGTCAATGCCATACTCCTAAGTAAAGCCCTTGGCAACTAAGCGAGCCTTGTACCATTTAATAGATCCATCAACATTGGTCTTAATCTTGTAAACCCACCTACAACCTACAACAGACTGACCAGGAGGCAAATCAACCATATCCCAAGTGTGATTCTTATTAAGGGCATCTAGTTCTTTGTTCATAGCTTGCTGCCAAAGAGGGTCAGTATGGGCCTCATGATAGGTGTGAGGTTCATAAAGGGTAGCAGGAGCAAAAGAGCAATGATAATCAATGAGATAAGGAGGAAGAATGCTTACCCAAGTGGAACGATGAAGTTCAAGACCAACAAGAGACTTAGGAGAGGGTGGTGCCATAGGATCCAAGACAGGTGGGTCATATGTCAGGGATAGAACCGGAGATGAGTCGTCTGGAGAGGCAGTCGATGTTGAAGAATCCTCCACAAGTTTAGGATAGAGAGGGAGGAAAAGATCAGTAAAAATGGGAAACTCTGAGGAAGAGGACGCAGGAAACTACTGAAAACTCGTGAAATGACGATGTTCCCAAAACTTAACATGACGGGAGACACAAAAGCGATGAGAAATGGGATTATAGCAGCAAAACTCCTTTTGAGATACACCATAACCAAGGAAACAACAGAGACGAGCATGAGGTTGGAGCTTTGCTAGTTCATGAAGAGGAAGAGAGACAAAGCAAGCACAACCAAAAACCCAAAGAAAGGAGTAGTCAGGAGTTTGACCATAGAGAAGCTCGAATAGAGATTTTTTTTTTTTTTTTTTTTTTTTGTAGTTGGTGAAGGAATACGATTAATGGTGTACACAAATTTGTTTACATTTCTTATATTTAGATTTCTCTTTATAAGTTATTATGTTGATGAATACATATATTGATTTTTTATATTATATTTTAATTAATACTATGCTTTAAAGGAAATTACAATTTATGATTAAGTTATATTTTTTATGTGCAAATTATTATTTTTTGTTTGTGTTTAATTCGTTTACTTTTTATGACAAAGATGTTAAGATTTTAATTTATTTTAATACTAATTTTAATTGAAAATTTTGAATCAATATTATGGCAAGCTATGTCTTTTATTCTTACCCCAAAACTAAAATCTTGACTCGACCTCTACTTAATAGAATTATTTATATATATTACTATATTCTTAGTCATTTGTGTTAAGAATATAAAGTGAGAGAGAAAGACTGAATAATCTGTATATTATGTCTAAATAATAATGTACAAGAGAGAGCCTTATATAGGCTAGGTATGTGTGCAGTACAAGTAATATGAGTAAACTACAATTACAATATACTGGGATAAGCCCAATGGACTAATCTAGTCTAAGCTATAGACTAACAACCCCCCCCCCTTCAAACTTGAGGTGGCAAGGAGGAAGCCAATTGGAGTTTAGATATAAGATCTAGAAGACGACCAGGCAGGTGAGTCTTGGTGAAGATATCAGCTGATTGGTCAGTAGAAGAGATAGAGAACAACTTGAGATTGCTTTTCTTGAGATGCTGGCGAGTGATGTGGCAGTCGATCTCAATGTGCTTGGTGCGTTCATGGAAGACATCATTATGAACAATGTAGATAGCACTACGATTGTCACAATAAAGAGGAGTGGCAGTGGGTTGTGGAGCATCCATGTCAGCCAAGAGCCAGCAAAGCCAGACAAGCTCGCAGGTGGTGTTAGTAATGGCACGATACTCAGCCTCAATACTGGAATGGGAAACCACATCCTGCTTCTTACTACGCCACTAGACAAGAGAAGTACCCAACAAGAAATAGAAACTTGTGATAGAGCATCTATCAGTCGGATCACCTACCCAGTCCGTATCTGAATAAGCATGAAGCTCGAGAGAAGACTGAGAGGAGTAGTGGAGACCATGATAAAGTGTGCCCTTGACATATCGAAGAATCCGAAGAATGGCAGCATAGTGGACAGAACAAGGGGTATCCATGAACTTACTAACCATACCCACAAAATGTGAAATATCCGGACGAGTAACAGTGAGATAGATTAGACTACCAACCAACTGACGATAGCGAGTAGCATCGGATAAAGGTTCACCATCCAAGGGTGTGAGCTTTGCATTGTATTCCAAGGGAGAGAAGATCAGAAGCATATTTAGCTTGGAAAAGATAGTATCCATCAGAGGATGAGGTAACCTCAAGCCCAAGAAAATAGCTAAGAGTGCCCAAATATTTCATCTCAAAATGCTGACTAAGTGCTAAAGAGAGCGGATACCTACAGGATCATCTCTAGTAATAATCATATCTTCAACATAAAGAAGAATAAAAGTGATACTAGCAAAGGATCTTTGGACAAAGAGAGCGATGTCATGAGGATTCGAAGTGAAACCCTGCTGAGCAACAACTGAGCTAAACTTTTCAAACCAAACTTGAGGAGCCTACTTGAGGCCATAAAGAGCATGACGAAGGCGACAAACTTGACTACCTGAGTGTGAATAGCTAGGGGGTGGTTGCATGTACACTTCCTCTTAGAGGTCTTCATTGAGGAAAGCATTCTTCACATCCATTTGATAAAGAGGCCAACGGCGAATAGCAACCACAGCAATGAGACATCTGACAGATGTAAGGCAAGTAACAGGAGCAAATGTTTCCTCGTAGTCAATGCCATACTCTTGAGTAAAGCCCTTAGCAACTAAGTGAGCCTTGTACCGTTTAACAGATCCATTAGCCTTGGTCTTCATCTTGTAAACCCACCTATAACCTACTACAAACTGACCAGGAGGCAAATAAACCATATCTCAAGTGTGATTCTTATGAAGGGCATCTATTTCTTCGTTTATAGCTTATTGCCAAAGAGGGTTAGTATGGGCCTTACGATAGGTGTGAGGTTTATAGAGGGTGGCAAGAGCAAAGAACAGTGATAATCAGCGATATAAGGGAGAGGAATGCTTACCCGAGTGGAATGACAAAGTTTAGGGCCAATAGGAAACTCAGGAAAGGGCGGTGCCACAAGATCCAAGGTAGGCGGGTCATATGCCAGGACAGAACCAGAGATGATTCATCTGGAGAGGCAGTCGATGTTGAAGAATCCTCCACAAGTTCAAGATAGAAAGGGAGGAAAAGATCAGTTAAAATGGGAGACTCTGAGGAAGAGGACGCAAGAAACTGCTGAAGACTTGTGAAAAGACGATGTTCCCAAAACTCAACATGACGGGAGACACGAAGGCGATGAGAAATGGGATTATAGCAGCGAAACCCCTTTTGAGATACACCATAACCAAGGAAACAACAGAGACGAGCACGAGGCTAAAGCTTTGTTCGTTCATGAGGAGGAAGAGAGACAAAGCAAGTACAACCATAAACCCGAAGAGAGGAGTAGTCAGGAGTTTAATCATAGAGAAGCTCGAATGGTGATTTGTAGTGTGTAGTTGGTGAAGGAATACGATTAATGGTGTACACAACAGTGAGTGTGGCCTCACTCCAAAAGCGCTCAGGAAGAGAGGCAGAAATGAGAAGGGTGCGGACAACATCAAGAATGTGACGATGTTTTCATTATGCACGACCATTTGTTGAGAGGTGTCAGGACAAGACTGCTGAGGAAGGGTACCAGCATTATCTGATGAAAGACTTTGACGGTGCGATTGAACTGTGTTTCAATCGTTTTATGAAATGTTTGGTAAATAGACACAAGTTCAGACCTATGGTGAAGTAGATAAATCCAAGTATATCAAGAAAAATCATCGACAAATATGACAACATATCTAGATCCCCCGTCAGTGGGAACAGGTGCAAGATCCCAAATATCAGAATGTATAAGATCAAAAGGTGCAGAAGAAAAGGAGTCACTATTATTAAAGAGCAATTTTGTTTGTTTGCCAAAATGACGAGAAGTACAATCAAAAATTTGAAACTAGACTGAACCTAAATGACCTTGAGAACCTAACAACTGAAGACGAGATAAGGATGGATGACCAAGACAAGCATGCCATAGATCAGGTGAGGGGGTGGCAGTGGTAGCAGTTGCAGAAACAACTTATGAAGGAATATTCAAGTCATGAACCTCAAACATGTGACCAACCTTACGGATTGTCTCAAGCACTTGACCCGCCCGGGGATCCTGCACATCTACACCATGATTAGTAAATAGAAGATCTATGCCTAATTCACAAAGTTGACCAACAAAAAGCAAATTGATGGATAACTTTGGGATATGAAAAGTGTCACGAAGAGATAAACAAGGAGAAGAGATTGTTCCTTTATGACTAATAGGCATAGGAGTTCCATCAGCAGTGTAAATGGTGATTGGATATTCTAAGGGTGCCTTATCAGAAAATTGGGATTCATCAGGAGTTATATGATTACAACATGCAGTATCAAAAAAACTAAGGTTGTTTACTTGAGGTGACAGAAAGGGCAGTAGAAGTGCAGGATAAAACCTGTTGAATTACTGCCTCAATATCAGCCATAGTAAGTGAGGAAGCCAAAGATGGACTTGTAGGAACCGATGGATCTAAAGGACATACAACAGTTGCCCGAGGAAGAGGAGCTTTATTCTGCTCTTGCATAAATGTCTACAGTTTATGACAAACTAAGATGTCATGGCCTTTGGCACAGCAAAACTTACAGCGAGTACCTTTGGAAGACTGAGAGGTGAGACGCCCAGAGTTAATTTGTGGAGGAGCAGTGAATGCAGCAATGGGAGGCTGTGGAGATGGTGTAGCCAATACATGATCAAATGATGACATATGATGAGTAGGCCGACGGTTCTCCTCGGAATTGAGCTCCTTGACTGCAGCATTAAGAGAAGGAGTAGGAGACCGGCTAGGCAGAGAAGTCTTAGTAGGCTCAAAATCCTCACGTAAACCCATCATGAAGTGCATAAATTTACGGCGATCCCGATATTTGACAAAGAGTTCAATGTCCTTAGAACACACTAGTGGAGGACCTGCAGTAGAAAGTTGTTCCCACATAGTAGAAGTTTGAGAATAAAAATCAGAAATAGACTGACCTATCTCTTGGCGCATTTGATAAAGCTTTGATTCAATGTGGAACTCCAGGCTTGAATCATTAGTACAATTATAGGGATCGGCCAGAAATTTCCAAGTAGCCTTAGCAGTCTCAAGATGAGGAAGAAGATTATGAATGGAAGGAATATAGGTATTGATAAACCAAGACAAGATATTACTCTGAATACTCTCCCATTTCTCTAGGCGTTCTTCATAATCATCCGCTATAACAACAGTCTTGGAGGCATGTTCAGCAGTTGTGGCTTTGGACTTAGGGTTTGGTACTAGCTTAGGAATTGAACCAGTCACATATCTCCACAATTTACAACCCTTGAGAAAGACAGTCATATTCTGAGACCATGCATGATAGCTAGTAGAACCATCCAACATAATGGTTACAGGACGAATGATATCTCGTTCGTTTTGTTGAGCCATAATGAAGAAAATGACCAAAATGTGGGATTTAAATACCTCAAATGAAGAAACAGAGCCCAAAATTAGAATCTACGCAAAAAACTGAGCAAGACAGGCCCTGTTGAAAATTTTTGACTTTGGCCAAAAAGTCAACGGTCAATAATGTTGGTCAATGGTCAAAGTCAACTGCTGACGTAGGCGGATAACGCGAGGTGTTGACGTAATCTGATGATGCAGATGCTGATGTGTGCAGGATGACATCAGCCTAGGGCTGACGTGGATAGACACTGATAGTGTTAGGCGCACGGCTGTGCGTGTGAACTGCTGGTGGCGCGTGGCGGTGTGTGGAGCGCATGTTTGACAGTCAAAAGCTTTAGGCAGCACATTTGGGCACGTGTCAAGTCTTTTCTGGCTATTCTTGGTTGGGTTTTGCTCGGGATTGGTTGTTCTGTCACGCTATTCCTTTGCTTTGGCAGTTGGATGAACAAAATGATGAGATCTAAGAGATGCAGGGACTGTGGATGTGACGGCAGTAACTCGCTTTTGACAGTGGCTACTAGATGAAGGCGAGGGCAACAAAAAAGCACCGAAGATGACCACAGGAACTAGAATGTTAGAGCAATGGCTTTGATATCATGTTAAGAATATAAAGTGAGAGAGAAAGACTGAATAGTCTGTATATTCTGTGTAAATAATAATGTACAATAGAGAGCCTTATATAGGCAAGGTATGTATGCAGTACAAGTAATATGAGTAAACTACAAATACATACTCTGCTTAGCCCAATGGGCTAATCTAATCTAAGCTATACACTAACAATTTGGATTTTGGAATTACTATTCTGGTGTTTGCATTTACTTATTTTTCTTCTTCTTAATGTGAGATTTGCAAGAATTTGAGGGTAATTTACAGTGAAACTTAACACTAAATATATGCTTTCTTTTGGGAGGGGGAGGGTAACATGGGTGATTCAATTGCATTGCTTGATTGTCTCTCTTTTTGTAGGCATGAGTCAGAATTTATCAAAGATATTGTGGATGAGACCTTGCACAAATTAAGTTATGCTTTGCAAAGAGATACCAATGATTTAGTAGGAATAGATTCTCAAGTGGAAGAATTGATGACACTTTTGGCAATAGGATCGAATGATGTTCGTATCATAGGGATTTGGGGGATGGGAGGAATTGGCAAGACAACTCTTGCTAGAGTTGTCTATCATATGATTTTTAATGATTTTGAAGGTGGTAGTTTTATCACTAATATTGGAGAAGAATTTGAAAGACACGGTTTACTTCCATTACAGCAAAAACTCATTTGTGAAATTTTGAGGGAGAGAAGTATGAATATACGAGATGTTAATGACGGAGTTCTTATGATCAAGAATAGGCTAAGACATAAAAGGATTCTTCTTGTTCTTGACGATGTAAATCAATTCAACCAATTAGAAAAGTTGGCTGGGAAGCTTAATTGGTTTGGTCCAGGTAGTAGAGTTATTATCACAACAAGAGATAAGCATTTGTTGATAAGACATGACGTATTTGAAATATATGAGGTTAAAGAATTGAATAATGATGATGCTCATCATCTTTTTAGGTTGAAAGCTTTGAAGAGAGATTGTCTTGCCAAAGATTATCAAGAATTGTCTAAACAATTTGTAAATTATGCTAAAGGCCTTCCTCTAGCTATTGAGGTTTTGGGTTCTTTTTTGATTGGTAGAGGAAAAGAGGAATGGGAAAGTGAATTAGAAAGGCTTAAAGAATTTCCGAAGAAAGAAATTATCAATATATTTCAAAGAAGTTTTGATGGACTTCATGAAGTAGATAAGGAAATATTTCTACATATTGCATGTTTTTTTAATATGAAGAATAAATATTATGTCGAAGAAATTCTAGATTATCTTGGCCTTCAGCCAAAAATTGGTTTAAGCGTTCTCATTGAAAGATCTCTTCTAAAAGATCATGATAGTCACTTTTTGATGCATGACCTACTACAAAAAATGGGTCAAGACATAGTTCGTAAAGATTGTCCTCAAGACCCCGGCAGGCGGAGCAAATTATGGTTATATAAGGATATTCATAACGTGTTGATGAAAAATTCGGTAAGAGATCATTTATAGAACTTGAGCATATACCTTATAATGTTATTCAATACAGTTAAAATTTGAAAATTTCTAACCATCATATATCTTGCAACTCACTCAATATCTTTTTCTTGACTATTAGGGAACAGAAGAAATTCAAGGCCTCGTCCTAGAGCTTCCTATGTTTCCTAAAGATGAAGAACAACATAAATCTGAAAAGGCATATTGGAAACTTGAAGCTTTTTCAAAGATGCCTAACCTTAAATTGCTTATAATTAATGGTGTTCATATTTTGCATGGTCCCAAACATCTTCCTCATAGTTTAAAATGTCTTCATTGGAATGAATATCCTTTAAAATCTTTGCCATCAAGTTTTCAATGGGATGAACTTGTTGAACTTTGCATGTTCCACAGCAAAATTAAACGACTTTGGGAAGGAATAAAGGTAAGATTGTTATTTAAATACTCCTACACATTTAATAAGAAAGCAATAAATTATATGGTTTGTGGAACCTAATCTAGCTTTTATTATTATTGGCTTTCAACAGCACTATGGCAAGTTGAAGTCCATCAAATTGAACGATTCCTTGAATCTCATAGCAACCCCTAATGTCACCGGAGTTCCCAATCTCAAGAAATTGGTGTTTAAAGGTTGTATAAATTTACATGAGGTTCACCCATCTATTTTAGTTCATAAAAGGCTTACTCTTCTTGATCTAGAAAATTGCAAAAGCCTTAGTAGTCTTCCAAGCAGGTTTGAAATGCAATCTCTTGAGATTCTTATTCTTTCTGGCTGTTCAAAAATCAAGAGAATTCCAGAATTTATGAAGAATATGGAACACTTATGGAAACTTCACTTAGATGGCACTGCAATTACGAAACTTCCCTCTTCAGTTGAACATTTGACTAACATTGCTTCATTGCATTTAAGAGATTGCAAGAATCTTGTGTGTCTTCCTAGTATCATATGTAGTTTCAAGTCACTTAAAGATATTAATTTGGCTGGATGCTCGAAGCTTGACAGTCTACCGAAGAAGCTGTGGAATGTTGAAAGTCTAGAAATGCTTGACGTGAGTGGAATTACTTTAAGAGAGCCACCTTCCTCTGTTGTTAACTTAAAGAGTCTTAAAGTACTATCTTTTCGGGGATGTAAAGGGCCGCCACCTAAAGTATGGCATAAGATTTTCCCCTTTAATTTAATGCCAAGAAGAAGCCTAAATCCTGTGAGCTTGGTGTTGCCTTCCCTTTTGAGTATGTGTTATTTAAATAAATTGGACCTGAGTGACTGTAATCTTCAAACAATCCCTAATGATATTGGAAACTTATCCTCTATAAGTTATTTAAATCTAAGTGAAAATCACTTCAGTTGCCTTCCTAAAAGTCTCGTGCAACTATCCAAATTGTCAGAAATTAATTTACACAATTGCACAAGACTTCGTTCATTACCAAAATTGCCAGCTGTGACTTTTGTTATTACAGCAGATGGTTGTATGTCATTGGAAGAATTTCCAGCTAGATTAAAATCACACCTTTTCGTCACCCATTTTCATCTTTTCTTCTTCAATTGCTTCAAATTGGCTGGTCGGAGTGACGTGCTGGGAATGCTAAAAGCTCATGAGGTGTGTGTGTGTGTGTGTGTGTGTGTATTTGTCAATTCTAAAATCATGGTTTGTATGTTTCAGGAAACCTGCAAGCAATCTACATTTTGTCGCTTTGTTGTCTATGATCTTGTTATTCCTGGAAGTGAAATTCTGCAATGGTTTAGCCATCAAAGTGCGGGGAATATAGTTAATGCACAAGTGCCTTCTCATTCTAGTAATAAGTGCTTTGGAATTGCTGTGTGTGCTGTTTTTTCATGCCGCAATGTTCATCTTTCTAATATGGCGCTTTTTTTGAGATGTCACATTCTAATCAATAAACGTGAAAATTCAGAGTTTCATTTAGGCATTTGCCCAAGATTTGTTCAGGTTAAATCACGTCACCTTTGGATGTCCTATATACCCTCTCAATTGTTTAGTGAGGATGGGAGAGCAGTATTGAGTCAAATTGATGAGGATGGATTCATACAGATAGAGGTTAGATTTCAATGGGATTTCAGTGGCCTGGAGGTTAAGAAATGTGGATTTCATCTATACGAAGAAGACATCAGAGAAATCAAAATGAAGCGAAGACGTGATAAATATGAGGGGGCTGGAGCTAGTGGTGAAGGCAGCTCTAACGATGTCCCTCACTCAAAGAGGATTCAAAGATAGAGAATATATGGGCTCATGCTAACTCTGATCGCAAGGATTCTAATGAAGGGCCTGGTAAGTCATCTTTACATATATAGACTCTATAGCTTCCTATTGGGATGGTGGTAACCTTCTTTTCTTTTCTTTTGTTTTCTTTTCAGAGAAAATAGGCCATGATATAAAGGAATCTACCTTGTTCACACGATTGTTTACAGGACATCTATAGTCTGAGATTTTTTTTTGGTGTCAAAATGTCATAGTCATTACTAGTTTCTTAAACCTGTGAGTGTCAGAAGGTTACTCTGTCATTTTCTTTTTAGTTAAGTAGTTTGATAATAAGTTACAAGGAAATTTAATGCAAATCAACCATATATACATCACTTGCTTGTTTTATTTTATAATTTTAACTTTTTTGTTTGTTGTTTACACCAAATTCTTATTAACTTTCTATTAGTTTGGTGGAAAGTTAATGCAAATTAACCATTGTCTTTGCTTTGTTGAGTATAATAGCCTCCGCTGCTCTATATTTGCATTCACTGGTAGTTTCTCATTCTTCCCTCTCTCACTCACGGTCACTGGCTTCTGAAGTAGTTTCAAGCAGTGGCAGAACAACGTCTGTGAAAGGTGAGTGTGCCTTTTCTTTTCTTTTTTGGTCTTATACCTGAATGCATCATTGTTGTCCATTTTCGATTTCTTGGATTTCATTTGATAGAATCACATTTCTTTGTTTGATTTAATAAGATGAAGACATATATGTTAGAATACCATAGGCTATATCAAAACTGAGTAGATCATGCTTTTGTAGAATACATTGATTTTTCAATATAACTAGCTACTGTGATTTTAAGAATTTCATAATGGATCTAATGTATTCCTATTTATACCCTTTCTATCATACAATTTAACAAAATAAAGATGTAGTTAGTCAAGGGATTTCTAATATATAAGCGGAACCATGAAAATATTTACTTTTGCTCTCTTTCCTTCTCAGTCTAAATTCTGAACACTTCTATCTTACATATTCTGACAATATGTGCAAGTGAGATTTGGAATTTGTGTGTTGAATTCATGCAATTGTATTCTTGACAGTTTCCCTACAAGGTGCTCGGGAAGATATTTGAATATAAATTAATTGTTTTTACTAAATTTTGGCTTATTCACTTGAGCTTTTATTTTATTTGGACTTTCCTCCATGATTTTTCATCTTCTTATCCCTTCTTGTTTTGTTGGATTTCAATTATTATTATTTATTTGCACTCACCACTGGTTTCTCACTCATCGCTCTCTCACCCACGGTCTGCAACTCCTCAAGCAGTCACAAGCAGTGTTGTCTCTGAAAGGTACGTTAGCGTTTTTCTACTTCTTTTTTTCTTTAATTGGTCTCATACCAGAATGCACCATTGTTGTCCCTTTTTTTATTTATTTATTAGAATGATATTTCTGTGTAACTGTGTTGATGTAATGCGATCAAGACATATATGTTAAAATACAATATGCTATAATGCTATATCATCAATAGAGTAGACCATGGTCCATGGTTTTCTAGCTACCATGATTTTAAGTTTTCCATAATGGGCATAATGTATTCCTATTTATACAATTCAGTTTTGGATTCATTGTAGCATAATGTAGCAAGTAAAACAGCTTCTCTTTTAACATATTTATACAATATATGTAAATGTTGGTTTGAATTGATAGGCTTAAATCATGCAATTCTGTTTGACAGATTGCTTACAAGGTGCTCATGAATGAGCTCCATTGTAATTTTAAAAAAAAAATGAAATTTGGCTTATTTTTTTAAGCGTTCTCTGTTGGGTCTACTTTCTCGATAATTTTTCATCTTTATATTCCTTCAGGTTTTGCTAGATTTCATTTAATTTGTATAATTTTTTAAATACTTGAATCTTGGACTAATGGGATTAGACAAATGCAAAGACAATAGCTATATTGCCTAAAAAAATTGGTCCTCTACATTTTTAATCCAATGTATAACTGCCCCCACCGAATTTTATATCAATTTACTATGACGAATCATTAAACAGATAAATAAAAAATTAATAAATTAGAAATTCTTATTCAGATATGGAGAAGGATGCTAGACGCTTTCACAATAACTTTGTATGTTATAGTAACTTCTAACAGCAAAATATTCTTGTGCAGGTGCATGGAACTGCGTAAGGAAGAAATACCCCAAGGTTCAATGGTGAAGATCATCATCTGGTTTTCCAAAGTAATTCCAAAGCATGTGTTTATAGGCTGGGAAAGACTAATGGTTCACAACAAAATGTCCACAAAAGATTGAATGTGTAGTGATGTTCTATGTAAAAGAGAATTGAAAGTAGAAAGTAGAGACCACTTATTTTGTGATTGTTCTTTCTCAATGAAGATATGGTGAACCGTAATGAGCTGGTGCCCAATAAAAAACCCAAAGTCCCATTGACTTGAGATTATGCTCTGGGATGAGAAATCCATTTGGTCTATACTGTCATTGTGGTCTACTGTGTGTCATATTTGGCTTCAATGGAATGCCAGTATTCATCAAGGAAGATTACTTTCTGAAGTGGCTATGGTCAAAATGGTTGGGTGAGAAGTGAAGAACAGAGTTGAATGTAGCAATTACTGCAATTCTGTTCAAAACAGGGGTATTGATACTTCAGAATAGGGGTATTGGTCCTTGTCTCCGTTAACTAACAATGTTGAAGTTTTCACTGTGTAATGTCTATGGTGTAGATTGTTTCTGTATTGGTGTTGTATTCTTTGGTGGTGTTTTGGACTGATTGTACATCTGTTTCTGTTGAAATGAATTGCTCACTCATCTCCCACCACCCCCCCACCCAACCCCCCCCCCCCCCCCCCCCCCCCCAAAAAAAATCATTCTTTCTTCACATAAGGTTGAGTTTATTTACGAGTTGTTTGATTAACTTATACATTTCTTATATAGTTGTGAGAACAATTTTTGCTTCAAGGCCAAGGGCTAGACCGGTTGGAGCCTTAGGCAATTTTTGCTTGTCCCACATTGGAAAGATCTCTTCCCTCTTTCCACCTTATAAGAGATGACTAATGGTTTAAGAGTACCACTAGTGGTACACTTTAGCCATTGGCTCATCCCTTATAAGGTAAAAAGAGGAAGACAATCTTTCCAATGCAGGACAAACAACAACCAATTATTTTTAGCCCTTTAGAAATCTATACTAATAATTATTAATTGAGTTATAGTTGAAATCATATTATTCAAGACAATTAGATAAAACGATATTCAATAATGAACTCTTAAAAATTAGATTTTTTATTAACCTTTTATAATTATAGTTTGTTTACGAATACATTATTATGAGCCCATTTGGTCAATAAACAAAACATAAACAAAAACATTTCGGAGTCAATCCTGAACAATTTATAAGCTGTTGGGTTAAATTTCGCCTAGGGATTGTCTGATTTTTGAAGTTAAACCACTAAAGTCATTCTTACTAGTTTTGCTTTCTAATAGCTATATTACACCCCAAAAAAAAAAATATTCAATTTATTTATTTTTTCTACAACTTTTTAATCATTTTAAAAAAATAATAAAATAATACAACCGTTTAAATTAAATAAGTAAATAGAAAATAAACTATAGCAACTAAAGATCTCATTTCATTTTCACCTTCGTTTTGCTCACATCTGCATTTAATAATTTAGCTTTGCCTTAGCTGTAGAAACTTACGAAAGTCCAATCTATAGAAGACTAGTATCTAACAACTCTTCAATTTACTCCATTCAAAACGTTGCATATTCCTTTGAAATAAAATAAGAGAGAGGAGCTTGAACTTTGAAGTAGATATTAGTAACTGTTGGATGGGCTTACCTTTCGGGCCTGTAGTAGCAGCAGCTTATAATTTGATGGATGGGTCTTTACGGTTCAGTTTTAGTTTTCGTTTGTTGATTTGGATTTTTTTGTTACTTAATTATATTTTTTAGGCCTCAAAACGATGAAGACAAAACAAACTCTATAATAAGACAGGTCTTCCAACAAAGTTCAAGAAAACTTCACAAAATATCTTCAGAAGAAGACAAGTAAACAACCGCAAAAGTCATTTGCGTTTGAAATTTTGAATCCCTATTTACCGACCCAAAAAAAAAAAAAAACCCACTCAATTTATTTATTTTGATGCACAACTTTTTAATCATTTTTTTAAAATTAAAACCATACAGTTGTTTAAATTAGTAGCAGGAACCAAACTGTGGATCCCACCTTCAGCCCGCGTGAGAATCTGAGGGTGATTTGAGTATGGGTAAAATAGTTAGCTTGAACTATTTTTATTTACATTAATTTCCTTGAAGTTCTGGGCTTCCATAATTGGTGCAAAGTTAGGAACAAGCTCAGTAACATTGTCGGAAAGTGCTGGTAAGATTTCAGTTGATAGGCATTAGCATATTTTTTGGACCTGTCGTTTTCCCTATATATCTTCTAAGCAACATCTTATAGGAAGGCAAATAGTGCTGCTAAACAAAACAAACAGACGAATCTTCCAACAAGGTTCAAAAGCACTTCACAAAAAATGCCCTCGGAAGAAGACAAGTAGATAACCACTAAAGTCATTCTTATCAGTTTTGGGTTCGAATAGCATACAGACAAAAAAAAAACCTACTCAATTTATTTATTTTATCTACATCTTTTTAATCATTTAAAAAAATAAAATAATACAACTTTTTAAATTAAATAAGTAAATAAAAAATAAACTATAGCAACTATAGGGTCTATTTGGTAATGTTGTTTGACCAACAGTTTTCATTGTTTAAACAACACAACACATATTTCCAAAATACTGTTTCACTCATTTATTTTCACAACACTTAAATAACATTACTAAAAATCTCTTATTAAACGGGCCTATATATCTCATTTTGTCACCTCTACATTTAATAATTTGGCTTTGCCTTAGCAGCTGGAACCAACTATCAGTCCGTGTCTCCATTCTATAGAAGACTAGTATTTAACAACTCTTTAATTTACTCCATTCTATAGTCTATACTAAAGTCTAAAGATACTTTAAAAAAGCAAGGGTCATTACTTATACTTTACACCTACACTCTTTAACTTAAGTTTAGTTAAATGAATTCTTAGCTGTGGACCATTAACGGAATTCTCTCTCACTCTCTCTCTCAAAACGTTGCATACTCCTTTGAAACCTGCAATCACACAATAGAAGCTTCACGGACAATACTGCAATTCTATATAATCTGTAAGTTTTCACTTGTTACATGCACCCTTCTCTTCTCTTTTTATTTCCTCTCCTTTTAGTTTCACTCTTTTCTTTCCAAATCGTTTCCTTTTACTTTTTATTTATTTATTTTTTAGCCCTTTAGAAATCTATGCTAATAATTATTCACTGAATTACAGTTGAAATCAAATTATGTGAGTTAATTAGATATATAGAATAATCTTCATTAAGAAACTCATAAAAATTAGATTTATATTAACATTTATAATTAAGAATTCCATATAATTATTACAATTAAGAATACGTAATTGTGAACTCATTTGCAAAATAAATAAATGTAAACAAAAAGATTTCGAGTTTACATGCTGGTCATTGGTATCCTTTTTTTATGGCGTCCTTTTTTTTTTTTCCTTAATTATATTTTTTAGGCTTCAAAAAGATGAAAGCAAAACAAATGATCTAAGACAGATCTTTCAACCAGGTTTGAGAAACTTCACAAAAAATACCCTCGAAGAAGATAAGTAGACAACCACTAAAGTCATGCTTAATTTTGATTTCGAATCCCTATTACCAACAAAAAAGAAATTAATCGATTTAATTATTTTATGTAAAAAAAAATTATCAATTCTTTTTTTTTTTTAATTATCAATTCTTTTATTAAAAAAAATACATTTGTTTAAAATGGATAAGTTATATGTAAGCTAATACCATGTATAATTTGAACATTTCTAAAAAATATATATAATTGAACTGTATAATTGTGATTTTTTACTTGTACTCATGCATATGCATGAGTATAAGTTAAAAACAATCACAATTACACTGTGTTAATTTATACATTTTTTTAAACAATCACAATTATGCATATGCATGTACAATTAAAAAAAAATCACAATTATACAATTCAAATTAAACTTTTTTGAGAAGATGTTCAATTATACATGATATTAGCTTTACTTTTTTTAAACATACATTTCTTAAAAATATGTAATGATTTCTCATAATATATATATAATATATATATGATTTAGAATTTACTTGCCACAAAAATTAAAAACTTAGATGTGTTGCGCAAATTGAATTTCATTTGAAATTCAATTTAGAATCTAATTAAATTTTAAACTCTTCAATTTTACACTCATTAATTCACTTGACACTAAATTAAAAATTAAATGGGACATATGCACAAATTGAGAATCCAATTAAAACCTAATTAGATTTTCTCTAAGTTTTGCTATTAATATATATAATATATATATGAAGGAAAGTGCAACATTTTTTTTAGCAAGTCAAGAAATCATTTAATTAACTCTCTTTATTAAAATGTAGGTCTAAAGTGTGGCCCTTGGTTTTCAAAAGTATTTGTAGTTTAGACTTTAGTTTGTTGATTGAGGGGAGTAGAGTAAAATAGAGTAGAAATGACTCAAAATTAGCCTATTTTCAGTCAATTTTACTTTTCTCTCCTCCATTCTTCTCCCTCCCCCCTGGATCCAAACGGGCTATGGAAAAGGGAAATTTCTTCCATATAAAAACTCCCTGTTTGTTTCCCTCAAATTCTCACGCGGATTGAAGGTGGGATCCACACATTGTTTCCTGCGCTAGTCTGCTAGTGCTAAGGCAAAGCCAAACAAAATGCAAATGTGAGCAAACTGAAGGTGAAACGAGATATTTGCTATAGTTTTTTTTTTTTTTTTTTTTTTTTTTTTTTTTTTTNGAAATCTTCGATTTTTACACTCAATAATTCATTTGGTACAAAAATTAAAAATTAGATGGGATACGTGACTCAAAATTGAGAATCCAATTGAAATTTAATTGGATTTTTTCTAAGCTGGCTTTTAATCTATATATATATTAATAGGCAAAACTCAGAGAAAATTCAATTAAAATTTGAAACTAGAATCCAATTTTGTGCCGTGTATCTAAATTTATGTAGGGACTACACAATAATTATCTACTTAAATTTGTGTCATGTGTCTACTTAAGTTTTTTTAATCTTTGTGCTAAGTGAGTTAATGAGTGCAGAATACTAATAATCTAATATTAATGAACTATAAATTTCTTTTCTTTTCTTTTTAAACCAATCACACATACTCAATAAAAATCATCACACAACAAAGATCACCACACATTCTATCTTATTAAAAATTAGAAGAAAAAAAATGATTATAAGTAGTATTAAATTTATGTAAGAATTTTAATACGTGACTAATTGTGTATGATTTTTAATATATACATACGTATGCATATGTTACATGCTATTTTTTTTAATAATTTGACTAACTATTTATATTTTTATGATAAAAATTATGTTTAATTTTAAATGCATCCAATCCATGCATATGCATGAGTTACATGCTAGCATATATAGAATTTAAACCATCAATTACACAATATAGTAGCTTCACCGACAATACAATACTGCTAATCTACTATTCTCCAAAATCTTTAAGTTCTCACCCTTTTTTTCAATGAGTATCTGTAACTATAAGTTCTCACTTGTTATATATGTTCATTCTTCTCTTTAATTTCCTCTCCTTAGTTTTACTCTTTAAATTCTACATAGTTTCCTTTTACCCCTTATTTGTTTATTTATTTTTACTTGAAATCTAATTGAATGACATTTTGACGAGTATCTTTAATTCTATATTGTGATTCAAGGTTTACTTGTAAGCTTAGATTGGCTTTCATGGATTCAAAAAGCCCATCTTTCTCTTCTTCCAGCCATAAGTGGAAATACGATGTCTTTCTAAGTTTTAGAGGTGAGGATACTTGCAAGAATTTTACAGACCATCTATACACTACCTTGAACCAGAAGGGTGTCAACACCTTCAGAAATGATAAAAATCTCGAGAGAGGAGAACCTATTTCCCAAGAGCTTTTAAAAGCAATAGAAGAATCATTGTTTGCTATTGTCATTCTCTCAAAAAATTATGCAACCTCAACATGGTGTTTGGATGAACTTGTGAATATCACGAAATGCAAAAAAGAGATGGGGCAAATAGTTTGGCCCATTTTTTACGACGTGGATCCATCTGAGGTGCGAAAACAGATGGGTACATATGCACAAGCATTTGACGAACATGAAAAACGTTTCAAAGATAATATAGATAAAGTTCACATGTGGAGAGCTGCTTTGACAGAAGTGGCCAATCTCTTTGGATTTCATTTACAAGATAGGTAATTTGTGCTAATGTCATTATATCTCTTTATATATTTTATTAAATAATCGTCTTCATTGACATGCGAGATTTATTTTGTATCTACTTGTTAGGATGTCATTCTAATGCATTTGACATGACAATAATAATCTCTGTTTTTGGTTAGGTACTAGTCCCTTTGAAATGTATAATTACTTGGTACAAATTATAAATTATTAAAAATTTATAATATAACACTATAAGGGTACTTAAGATTTTGACATGTATAACCCTAAGTCTTTAGTTATAGCTCGTTATTGTCTTCTTTTAGATGTGGGATTACCATTTTTACATGGGAAATTGTATCTCCTTACTTTTCTACTTTTCGATGTGGAATTCATTTGAATTTAAAATGATTTACAACAAATTTGCACTTTTGACTCAAAAAATAAACAAATTAATTTTCATTCTTTACTACGATGAGAAATAATATGTCCACAACATTTTCATTACACTTTTACAACAAATCTTAACTAGTAGGTTGTTAATGGTTGTTATTGGTAGACAAAAAAGTAATTTAAGTTGTGAGACTCAAATTAGAAACAATAATAATTTACCACATATAATTGTTGTGAAAATGTTATAGACCAAGCACTTCTCTCCTACGATAGCTTCACCTTAATGAAGCTTAACACAAGTAAGATAACTAACTTTATACAACCAAGGCCACGCTTGTGGAGGCTTGTCACGACCAATTTGATACTAGTTCGTTGTCATTCGAGAATAGAAAATGTGCAATATTCATACAAACAATACACTAGAATATTGCCAAAGGCCTTGTAACTGAATTGGCACCTCCCTATGCACAAAGTGCTTGGGGGTCTAGGAGGGAAAGGGTTCGAACTGTGGAATTAGCAACATGTTGTAATTATCTCTCAAAATACATTAGAATATTTTCACAAGACAAACAATATATATGTGTGAGTAGTTCACCGAGAAAATCTTTCCTCCACCTTATTATTCCCCTAATGGGACTCCTCCTAAAAATGGTTTACCCTTTATATCAGTCAGGTTTCTGCTCCCCTGTCCCAGCCAAAAAAAAAGTTCTAAAAAGAAGAGAATCCTCTTCCAACAATTTGTAGTGGATTTAAAAATTACTTCTTTATCTTTAGCCAACCCCAACAAATTGTTATAAATTTTTATTTTAGGATTCAACTAACATTTGAAAAAAAAAAAATTTGCACTTGTATTTCTCTTTCATAATATTTTAAAGGTTACACTTCTATAATCATAATGGGACATCCATTTCATTAATTAAAAAAAAAACTGATGTGGTACGTGATGTGATGTGGATGAACTATCAATTATAAAAATAAAAATAAAAGTTATCCTATTTTTTTGTTCCTTTAAAAAAAATTGTAATACCTAGAACCTTGTTTAGGAGTTAATACACATAATTTTAATAATTGAAAATGAAAGTTAGGGACTTAAACTAGAGAAAATAAAGATGAATTATTTTACACATTCTTAAAATAATCAAAAGCACATATAGAATTTCTTGAAAATTAATAGGTACTCTTACACAGTTAAATTATTTGTTTAGATTTCTCTTTATAAGTTATTATGTCGATAAATATGTATTGATTTTTGATATTATATTTAATTAATACTATGCTTTAATAGAAATTACAATGTATGATTAATTTATGTTTTATGTGAAAAATAATTTTTTTAAGTTTTTATTTATTTATTTATGACAATTAAGATATTAAGAATTTAATTTATTTTAATATTTATATTAATTAAAAAATTTTGAATCAATATTGTGTCAAACTATGTCTTATTCTTACCCCGAAACTAAAATCCTAACTTCAACTATACTTAATAGAATTGTTTATATGTGACTCCAACAGTAACTCATTTCTTTATTCTCAGTTATTTGAATTTTGTAATTACTGTTCTTGTGTTTGAGTTATTGAATGTACTTAGTTTTCTTCTTGTCAATGTGAGATTTGCAAGAATTTGAGGGTAAGTTACATTGAAACTTAACACTAAATATATGCTTTCTTTTGGGAGGTATAGGGTAATATGGGTGATCAATTGCATTGCTTCATTGCCTCTCGCATGAGTCAAAATTTATCCAAGATATTGTGGTAGAGATATTGCACAAATTAAGTTTAACACTAAATATATGCTTTCTTTTCGGATATGGAGGCTAATATGGGTGATTCAATTGCATTGCTTGATTGTCTATCTTCTTTGCAGGAATGAGACAGAATTTATCCAAGATATTGTGGAAGAGATATTTCCCAAATTAAGTTACAAATTCCCAAGATCAGATACCAATGATTTGGTAGGAATAGATTCTCGAGTAGAAGAATTGATGTCGCTTTTGGCTATACGATTAAACGATGTTCGCATCATAGGGGTTTGGGGGATGGGAGGAATTGGTAAGACAACTCTTGCTAGATTTGTCTATCATAAGATTTTTAATTATTTTGACGGTGGTAGTTTTATCACTAATATTAGAGAAGAATCTGAAAAACATGGTTTACTTTCATTACAACAAAAACTTATTTGTGAAATTTTGATGGAGAGAAGTATGAATATTCAAGATGTTGATAAAGGAGTTCTTTTGATCAAGCGTATCATGTGCAATAAAAGGATTCTTCTTGTTCTTGATGATGTAAATCAATTGAACCAATTACAAAAATTAGCCGGGAAGCTTAATTGGTTTGGTCCAGGTAGTAGAGTTATTATCACAACTAGAGATGAGTCTTTGTTGAAAAGACATAACGTATTTAAAATATATGAGGTTAAAGTATTGAATAATGATGATGCTCTTCATCTTTTTAGGTTGAAAGCTTTTATGAGTGATTGTCCTGCCAATGGTTATCTAAAGTTGTCTAAACAGTTTGTAAATTATGCCAACGGCCTTCCATTAGCTATTGAGGTTTTGGGTTCTTTTTTGTTCAATAGAAGTAAGAAGGAATGGGAAAGTGCATTAAATAGGCTCAATGAATTTCCTGATAAAGATGTTATGAAAATACTTCAAATAAGTTTTGATGGACTTCATGAAACAGAAAAGGAAATCTTTCTACATATTGCATGTTTCTTTAATATGAAGGAAAAATATTATGTGGAAAAAATGCTAGATTATCTTGGACTTTATCCTAGAATTGGTTTAAGGGTTCTCATTGAAAGGTCACTTTTAAAAGAATTTCAAAGTAAATACAAGATGCATGAACTATTACAAACGATGGGTCAAAGCATAGTTCGTAAAGAGCATCCTCAAGAACCTGGGAGGTGGAGCAGATTATGGATATTCAATGACATTCACAATGTATTGGTGAAAAATTCGGTAAGAGGTCATTTGTAGAACTTAAGCATATGCCTTATAATGTTATTCAACACAATTACAATTTGAATAACTCTAGTATCTTGCAATTCACCTATCCCTTTTTTCTTGATTATCAGGGAACAAGAGAAAATCAAGGCCTAGTCTTAGAGCGTCCTAAAGTTGAAAAACTACGTGAATACGAAACAAGATATTGGAACCTAGAAGCATTTTCAAAGATGCCTAACCTTAAGTTGCTTATAATTCATGGTGTTCAACTTCTGCATGGTCCCAAGCATCTTCCTAATAAATTAAGACTTCTTGATTGGAGTAAGTATCCTTCAAAGACTTTGCCATCAGATTTTCAACCAATTGAACTTGTTGAACTTCACTTGTTGCATAGCAAAATTGAACGGCTTTGGAAAGGGGAAAAGGTAAGATTGTTATTTAAGTACTACTGATACAATTTTGTTTTTAATTTTCAATTAATTATAAGGTTTGTTAAATCTAACTCTTCTACTATATATTTTGGCTTTGAACAGTACTTGAACAAGTTAAAGTTCATCAAATTGAACGGTTCTTTAAATCTCATTGCAACCCCTGACTTCACCGGAGTTCCCAATCTTGAGATATTGGTTTTTAAAGGTTGTATAAATTTACGTGAGGTTCATCCATCTATTATGGTTCTTAAAAGGCTTACTCTTCTTGATCTAGAAAACTGCAAAAGCCTTAGAAGTCTTCCAAGCATGTTTGAAATGGTGTCTCTTGAGACTCTTATTCTTTCTG
Organism: Quercus suber; assembly: GCF_002906115.3. NCBI lineage: Eukaryota > Viridiplantae > Streptophyta > Magnoliopsida > Fagales > Fagaceae > Quercus > Quercus suber. Next base: position 595,802 of record NW_027069894.1, read on the forward strand.
GTTGTTCAAAATTCGAGAGAATTCCAGAATTTATCGGAAATATGGAACGCTTATCAAAACTTCATTTAGATGGCACTGCTATTACGAAACTTCCCTCTTCAGTTGAATGTTTGACTAATCTTAAAGAACTATCTTTTCGTGGATGTAAAGGTCCACCATCTAAACTATGGAATATCCTTTTTCCCTTAAATTTATTGCCAAGAAGAAGCCAGAATCCTGTGAGCTCATTATTGCCTCCCCTTTTAGTTTTGGGTATGTGTTCTTTAACAAAATTGGACTTGAGGAACTGTGATCTCCAATCAATCCCTAATGATATTGGAAACTTATCCTCTGTAACCCATTTACATCTAAATGAAAATCACTTTAGTTGCCTTCCTGAAAGAATTGTGCAACTATCTAATTTGTCGGAAATTCATTTACGCAATTGCACAAGACTTCGTTCATTGCCACAGTTGCCATCAACAATTGATTGGATTGAAGCAGATGGTTGTACCTCATTGGAAACATTTCCAAATGGATTTGAACCACAGGATTTCGCCCAAACACATCTTTTGTTCTTCGATTGCTTCAAATTGGCTGATAACATGTTATTTAACGTTCTGAGAATGCTACTAACATTTCATCAGGTCTCTCTCTCTCTCTCTCTCTCTCTCT
>NW_027069894.1:596957-609985 GCF_002906115.3 Quercus suber
TACTTAAGAGGACATCGACGGCCTGAAGCAAAAGATGGCCGAGGCGATTGGGGCGAAAGGTATTGCCGAGTACGCTAGGGACGAGGCCGTGAGGGCCAAAGAAGAAGCCGTGTTTACGACAATAGACGTCGAGCGTTCTGTAGAACAAGCGGAGGAAGAGGCCTTCGCTGAGGGGGTGGCTAAAACTGAAGCTACCCTTAAGGCTCAAATTCTTGAAGTGTGCAGGCGCTTCTGTTTCCAGACCTGGAATGAAGCCCTCAACCAAGCAGAGGTTGATGCCTCATCTGACCTTAGGAGAGCGGAGATAGTGTATTACCCCCTACAATTCGCGAGGTTATCCCTGTTACTTCTGAGGCGGAGTCCGCTTTGCCAGCGGCAGATGAAAGTCAAACTAAAACTACCGAGGACACATCTTCAGCTGATAGACCTGTCAAGGGGGCTGAACTCCATGAAGCGTTGGAGGGGGCGGGAACTGACGGTCAAGAAGTGCCCCAGGGTGTGGTGAAGCCTCCTATTGATCCCCAAGCCACACTCGTTGTCCCTCAGATCCCTCGTGCCGAGGAAGGATGCTCTAAAGTAGCCTCTCAGAAGCAGAGTACCGAGGTGTGAGTTAAAGTCGTCCAACAGGCTCCTCAAGACAAGCTGTCCGCCGAGTTGGGGAGTAAGCCATCTCATTGGACTACCCTGTTCTGATGGCGTGGACAGTCCTATTTGTTTTCTTTTTCATTTCATTTCGCTTTTTGCCTTGGCGACATTGTAACAGAATTACATACTTTCTATTTGAAATACATACTCAGTAGTTCGCTTTTAGTTCTTTGATTGATACTCCCTTTATTTGTTATACTTTAATGTTTTGCTTAATACCTTGGTTCTGTTCTGGACTTAGTCTCGTGAGGCAATTAGCTCTCCCTCAAGTTTGAATCCGAGGACCATACCACAACTCGGTTCTATCTGACGCTTTTGTTCTTCTGCAAGTAGCTAGCTTTCCCCTAGGTTTGAGTCCTTGGACCATGCAAGATCTTGGTTCAGTCTGGTACCCAAGTATATTTGAGTGGTTAGTTTTCCATAGGCTTGAGTCCGAGGACCATGCAAGGCCTTAGTTCTGTCTAACACTTAGAATCTTTTCAAAGTAGTTAGTTTCCCATAGGCTTGAGTTCGAGGACCATGCAAGGCCTTAGTTCTGTCTAACACTTAGAGTTTTTTTGAAGTAGTTAGTTTCTCCATAGGCTTGAGTCCGAGGACCATGCAAGGTCTTGGTTCTGTCTAACACTTAGATTCTTTTAGAATAGTTAGTTTCCCATAGGCTTGAGTCCGAGGACCATGCAAGGCCTTGGTTCTGTCTAACACTTAGAATCTTTTTAGAGTAGTTAGTTTCCCCATAGGCTTGAGTCCGAGGACCATGCAAGGCCTTGGTTCTGTCTAACACTTAGTCTAACACTTAGAATATTTTTGAAGTAGTTAGTTTCCCTATAGGCTTGAGTCCGAGGACCAAGCAAGGCCTTGGTTCTGTCTAACACTTAGAATCTTTTTGAAGTAGTTAGTTTCCCCATAGGCTTGAGTTCGAGGACCATGCAAGGCCTTGGTTCTGTCTAACACTTAGAATCTTTTTGGAGTAGTTAGTTTTCCCATAGGCTTGAGTCCAAGGACCATGCAAGGCCTTGGTTCTGTCTAACACTTAGAATCTTTTTGGAGTAGTTAGTTTCCCCATAAGCTTGAGTCCGAGGACCATGCAAGGCCTTAGTTCTGTCTAACACTTCTGTATGGGATGAAGGAGTTTGTCCTCTGTGCTTGGAATCTTATTTTTGTCATGATGACGGCCTTGGCCCTGCTTCATTGGAAGTGGGCCATCCTTAGGCCGGATCCTTGATCTCGCGGTGCCCTAAGTAGGGGTGGTTCGGACTTCTAACCTTACACATGGCAGTAACCCCGCCTTTAGTTTAAGCTTCCGCCCTCCTAGTTACGAGGCGTCCCCTGACTGTTTGCATTCCGCACTTGACGTTTCGATGCGCGAGACATGCCCTCATTAATATTCTCGTGAATTGATGTAGATCCAACGATCTTCGACCTCCTTGAAATTTGGTCAGGATTAATGCCGTTGATAACCCTTTTCTCGAATTCTGTGTGGATCAATTCCCACCAACCTCCATACTCTATATAAGGCTCTTTGGGGGAAACATCCTTCCACACTCCTTGAACCCTCTAACAAAATAGAAAAAACATCCCTTCAGCTCTCTGAGCTCCTTTAATAACCCCGCCAGGATTGTGATAAGAGTTTGGAGAAATGGGGCAGCCTTGGATGGGAGTGAGGGCACACAGGCCAAAGGTCTTCCTCCTTCGACCGAGAGTCGTTGTGGCTGTAGCCCGTGTCAGACTTCCGGCACGGCAGAGTTTGGATGTCATCTCGATGGTGTCATGCATGGTGGTCAGGAGGGAGGTCCCTTAAGTACATAACGCTCTTCCCCGGGGCGCACCCATACCTGCCCTTTAGACTGGCAGTGACTCGTGCCTGGCCTATCCATCGGTGGAGGCTCGCAAGATTACGTCATGTTCGGTGCCCGGGTGTTGCCGTCTCCAACGGCCAACCATAGTGGGATCGGGAGAGAATCAAAGGAACATCATGAGGACATCATGCGCCCATGCATCTGCTCCTCTCTTCTCGCCGGCACCAACCGCACCAGCCCGGGGGTTGTTGGCAACCTTAAAACAAGCCTGCCTCAGCCCCCTTCCCGAAAGTTAGTTTTAAAAAAGGCCCATCTGGGCCTCTGTTTGTGGCTTGTATTTACTTTTCGATTAATAAAACGTTGTGGTGTTTATTTCCTTCTCCTATTCTCTAAATCTTTTACTTTCTTGCAACGATCATATCTTGTGCAAAAGCATTATTGTTGGTTGTTACTTCGTTTTTTTTTTTAAGTCGGGGTCAGTGTCGCCGGTGGTGACGAAAGACTACCCCACCTTGCGCAAGCCCCCCACGGTGGAAATCGCTAGCCGTCACGCCTGCTAACACCCTAGTTCTTTCCAAGACGGCGCTAATTGTAGGGACTTAATTTGGAAAAGCCCTTGTAAATCAAAAGGAAATTCATCCCATAAGCGCAAAAAATTCATCCCATAAGCCCAAACAATATATTTTTAGAGAGTGGGTTCAAGAACTAGGCCCTAACAAACGGACGACGCCCAAAACAAGACTTACACCCGTTGAAGGCCGGCACGTTAAAGTTACTCATCAAGGTTTCTCCTCGGCCCCGATCGAGGATCCTGCTCGAGGTCTCCACTCTCACTGTTCTATTGGTTCCCCTTATATAGCCCTCTTCTCACCATCTCTTTCTTCCACCTGTTGATCATCCATGCGCTTTCCTTCTGACTGTCCATCCCATCAGCTGTGTTATCAGTAATCATGTGATTTGTAGTGGCCAAGGTTGTCCTATCCAGGAGTCACATCTCCATTAGTGCGGTCAGAGGATTAGGTGAGCGCATTTATTGTGGAGGTGCAACCTGTCCTGGGCTTGTTCCCCCACTTGGTGTTGTCCTCGGTCCACCGAGGACAGGGTCATTCTCGGCGGGGTTCTTACAGCTCAGGCCTTTATACAACGTCCTCGGGCGATTCTCCATCCTCAGCATGGGCCTTGGGCCGGATGTAGAATGGGCCGAGGTTATCAGACTTTCAGGCCCCACAGTATTGATTTTAGCAATTTGTTTCAATAAAATTACACTTAACTCTCCCCTTAACAATACCATTAATCCTTTAAAGTCCATAAAAAAAATTTATAAATCTAAAATATAAAACAAAATTAATAAACCCAAAAAAATTAACCAAAAAAAAAAAAAAAAAACTAATAACAAAGCTAAAAAAAATTAGGGTCATTCAACCAATTTTACTCGAAACAAACAACATAGCCTTCTAAAATTTTTAAATACAACTAGAATTGTCATACTTGTTGAGTGGATGTTGTGAACTAAAAAATTAGAATATTACCTGCTTGTTTGTAGGAGTTAAAATTTTCTGTCTTATTTTGTTTGTTCCATTCTATACTGCACCTATTTAATAAAATTTGACTTTTCTTATTTTAATTATCTAAAATAAAATAACACCCTATATCGGCCATCACTACCCCACCATCAACCTTTGCTGGCATCGTCCTCCGTCCTCTTGCTGCCAGCCTCCGACATCATCAGCATCACTTGTCACAGCCAAATCACGTATTTAATTAAATCCAACCCCATCCCTACTGTTCATTTCAAACCCATCAACCAGGTGAAACCCATGTTTCAAAGTTCAAACCCAAGCCAATATCACCTTTAACCCACCACCACCACCATCAACCTTCATCGGTACCGATCGGCGCTGCCACCAACATCTCTGGTCATTTCCAAACATCATCTCCAGTTCGTACCTTCAATCTCAAACCCACCAACCGCCATAGCTGAAACCCATGTTTCATACCCAAGCCAACCCATGTTTCATCACTGTAATGCCCCAATCTGATTGATTGTGTGATATGTGTGGGTGTGTAATAAGTCCCACATCGGGTATTTACTAGATTGAACTAAACTTTATTAACAACTATAAGGAGCCTCAATTGTGACTAGTCCTTTTGAGGTATATCGCAAATGTGGCTAGCGCTTTTCCTTGGGTCGTTACATATGGTATCAGAACCGGCCCAATAATCCCGTGTGGGCTCATAGACACTACCCCACAAATTGGGCCCTAACGAAGACATTAGGGAACTTAGCTCTGATACCATATGTAACGACCCAAGGAAAAACGCTAGCCACATCTGCGCTATACCTCAAAAGGACTAGTCACAATTAAGGCTCCTTATAGTTGTTAATAAAGCCCAGTTCAACCCAGTAAATACCTGATGTGGGACTCATTACACACCCACACATATCACATAATCAATTAGATTGGGGCATCACAATCTCCTCCACTTAAATCCCTAACATCCTCGTTAGGGCCCACTTTGTGGGGTAGTGTCTATGAGCCCACACGGGATTACTGGGTCGGCTCTGATACCATATGTAATGACCTAAGGAAAAGCGCTAACCACATCTGCGCTATACTTCAAAAGGACTAGTCACAATTGAGGCTCCTTATATTTGTTAATAAAGCCCAGTTCAACCTAGTAAATACCCGATGTGGGACTCATTACGCACCCACACATATCACACAATCAATCAGATTGGGGCATCATAATCACCATAGCTAAAACCTAGGTTTCAACCCATTCCTCATTCTTATTTTTTGTTTTTCCTCTTTAATTTTCATTTTCATTCTCTTTTATTTCCTGATTTTTATACTATTACTGAACCCATTTTGTGTTAGTTCTGTTTGATTTTTTTTTTCTTTGGTTGATTCAATGATTTAGTTTTTCTTTGGAGTTTGGTTATTAGGATTTGATGATACTGGCTTGGGTTTGAAACATGGGCTTCTGGTTGGTGGGTTTGAAAGCAACAGTGGGGATGGGGTTGGATTTAATTAAATAGGTGGTTTGGCCTTGGCCGGCGATGCTGACAATGTCGGAGGCTGGCGGTAGGTAGACGGCGACAGGAGGACAGGTCACGGTGCCGACGAAGGTTGATGGTGGGGTGGTGATGGCCGGTGTGAGGTGTTATTTTATTTTAGATAATTAAAATAAAGATAATTACAGTAAACCCACCTGTGGTATGGCTCGTTTTCACTTTGCCTACCCATGGTTCAATCATTTACACTTTGCCCACCTGAATTTCAATTCGTTACCCACCTCTATTAAAGTCAGGGTTAAAAATGTATTTTATCTTCACTTTTATGTCTCTCTCCTCTAAAAAAAAAAAAGAAGAAAAAAGAAGAAGAAAAAACTCAACAAACAAGATCAAAGAGGGGAGGTTTTGTAACTTGGGTTCAAGAACACACTTGCTCTTGGTATGAACAGTCTTGAGTTAATCAATCCAAATAAAATTTTCATATTCACACAAATCCTAAAAAACATAAAATCCTACACTTGAAAGTGCTCTACTCTAATTTCACAAAAATCCTTTTAGACACTTTCAGTTATTCACAAAAATCATACACAGCTTCACCTTAGTTCTCTTTCAAATCTCAAACCAAAACCAAAGCAAACCCCTCTTCAAAACCCAAACCCACCATACCTAGCAACACAAACACAGACCCACGACACCCATATCAAAGAAAATAAGATAGCACATAGAGAGAGAGAGAGAGAGAGAGAGGCGAATCGAAGTCACAATCGGAGCCAAACTCAATGTGAAGGAACGCATGGCCAAAGCTAGAACTTGCACTGCTGCAATATTCGTTTGTCATTGCTTCGTTCACCGCCACCATTACTCTGTTCATTGCTGCTACATTGGTCTGATTCATTCGTCTTCCTCAACTAGCCGCTCACTCTCACCCAAGCTCTCTATTCAGTTAGCCATCTTTATTCCTTCTTGCTGACCCATCTCTCTCCTAGTCACCCTCTCACCAAGCCATCTTGCCCACAACGCAATCTTCGAACTCAACAGAGAGGAACAAAATTGAAATTGAAATTTTTGTTGCAGCCACTAGCTACGACGACGTCGTTTTTGGTTGATGGTGGATTGTGGCTGATGTTGTGAGTGGGTTGGGTTTGAAGAGAGGGAGAAGTCAGAGAGATAGAGATGAAGAGAGAGAAAAAATAATAAATAAATGAAGGAGATGGGTTTGGAAGCTATTGGATTTTTTTTTTATTTATATTTGATTTGTATTCCTCCAATTTATTCTCGTAGAAGTTCTTCAGCAATCAAAAACCCTAACTTTTTTTTATTTTTGTTATGTTTGTTTTTTCTTAAAAATTTGTTTTTCTAACTTCAAAGGGAAAGGTGGGTAACATAGTCCTAATGGAAGTTACCACATGTGGGAAAATTGTAAATGATTGAACCACGGGTAGGTAAAGTAAAAACAGACCATACCACAGATGGGTTTACTGTAATTATCCTATTAAAATAAGAAAAGTCAAATTTAATTAAATAGATGGACACGTGGCATGTGTTTATTGGTGGGAGTATAGAGTGAAAAATGGGATACAAGATTTGGAGTCTGTTTGTAAAGTGGTCATACATGGGTTTACTCCTTTAGTTTTTATTACGGTCTATTTGGATATCGCTTATTTTGCTGAAACTGAAAACTTATTACTGAAAGTACTGTAAATAAAGGTAAAAGTTGGCTGAAATAGTATAGTGGGGTCATGAATAGTACCAAAAATTGCAGTAAGGCCCATAAATAGTAACAAAAATAAGCTGAATAGTAAACTAATTTATAATTTTCATTGCTTCCCAAACACACACTACAACTACAAAGTGAACATTTTCAACTATGAATGTCACCAAAATTAACCTTCACAACAGAATAGAAGATAGGTTTTTGATGAATGTTATAATGTTATTCATTGAAAGGAATATCACTGCGACAATTTAGTACATATTCAACCATAAATGACTTCAAAGATTTAAAAAAACACTTGGTTCTATTTTCATTAATGATTGCATTGTAATGTATTAAGAAACAATTATTTTGTATCTTTTTCTTTGTTGACAGTTTGTTAATACTAAGTGTTTGTTTGTGAATAACTTATCTAGTTTGTACCTTGAAATTTTTTGAAAAAGTGAGAAAATGCAGAAAAAAGTAAGATTTTAAAATTTTGTACATAAAAGTTAAAAGTCATTCCCAAACATATTCTAAAGGGAAAATTACAGTTAACTCACCTGTGGTTTGGCCCGTTTTAACAGTGCCCACCCATGGTTTGAAATTTGTCACTTAACCCACCTGAGGTGGCCTTCATTAGACCCCCGTTACTCACCTCTCTCTTTTCACCGTTAAAAATAGGGGTAAATGTGTCTTTTTCATTATATTTTATGTCTCTCTCCTCTTTTCTCCCATTCTTCTTCTTCTTCTTCACATAAAACATAAAAGAAAACCCATACACCTATAGTCACAAATAAATCCACAAATCCATGTGAACATACATCCACAGATTCACTAGCCTTTCACTGCTAAATCCAAAAATTGACTACATAATTCTTCATAAAACAATCACAAAATAAAACTCTAACCCTCTTTCTTTTGCTGGGTTCTCTTAAAAAAACCCAGATTTGCAAGTAAAAAAAAAAAAAATCTGCAAAAAAAAGTTGCAACTGGACCAACTCTGTTCAAAACCCGATCCGAATCTGTTTGCGCCTCCAAAAACGATCTAGACGATGGCAATACTGTTTGCCTTTGAGGAAAGATTCGAGGTCAAACTTTACCTTGTTTTTGAGATTTTCTTCCAAGGAGATGGTTTCAAAAGTCGAAGGATGCGTGAAAGGAATAGATCTCCACCATCCGTTGCTTTGCTGGTCTTTGATGTTCATGTACAGCTTCAAATCTTGAGGCTTTACCTGTTCGATTTTGACGGATTATGGATTTGGGGATTTTGGGGGTTCTAAGGTAGATAGAGAGAGGGAGAGAACTTGTTCCTTTTTTTTTTTAAGGTTCTAATTCAATTCTAATTTTGGCTTATATAGTAAAAGAGATTTTTTATCGAAAATGACAGAGGTAGGTAACGGGGGTCTAATGGAGGCTACCTCAGGTGGGTTAAGTGACAAATTTCAAACCACGGGTGGGCACTGTTAAAACGGACCAAACTACAGGTGGGTTAACTGCAGTTTCCTCTCTACTCTAAATAAATACTTATTTAAAGTTTTATAATGATTTTTTTAAAATATTTTCACCCCCTAATTCAAAGTCATGGCTCCGTCCTGGGCGACTAGTGACCCCAAAAATTACGTAGTTTCATTTTTTGTGGGTGAGTTTCTTTACATTAAACCACCCAAAATCATTTTATATTATTATTTGGAAGAAAAGGGATATAAAAGTAATTAAAAATACATTAGAGCAGTTGAAAGTTGAGAACTGAGTACCCACCAACCCAATACGTCGTCGTCTCCTAAACAAACATATATCACTTTCAACTTCTAGTCTTCAACAATATTTTCTCGAAGCAAACTATGCAACTTATCCATAGGAGGATTTTCAAGACTGATTCACCTTAAACTAAACATTCTACCATTTTCTTAAAAGCTCTAAATATATTACACACCTGTGTGTATAGAGTGTATGCTACATAAGTTAAAATCTTGTTTTCAAAACACAATATCAGTTAATTTGTAAAATCATATTTTCAAATTACGATTTGTAAGGCTGTGTGTACTTGTCGTATGCATCAAACATTTTCTTAAAAAAAATTTAATATAAAAAGCATCATAAAAGGACAAAGACACCACAAGTCATATGTATATTGAAATGGTTTTCAACAGTGTTATCACTGTAAAATTAGTTTAAGCTAAAAGGGTCTTCAATTCCCAACCAGTCAAGTTGGTTCGAGCTTGAGGAAAAGATACGGACCTCTTTGCCTGTTATCAACAAAAGCTTATGTGGAGGAGATATAAGGTCCAGCAGTTCGTCAGCTTTGGTTAAGATATCTTTCAGCTTTTCAATCCAACTCTCTCTGCAGAGCTTTTTCTGTTGACTGTTGTAGCCGCCGGGGACGACAGTCTCTTAAGGGGCGGTGGCTAGTGACAGCTGAGTTCTTAACTTTGTACAACATGTCTTCTACATATCATTTACATATCAACTGAGTTCTTAACTTTGTTTTTAATTACTTATCACCTTTTTATTTCAGTATTGAACAATGTAGTTTTGTCCGAGTCAAAAGAAAATTATCTTTAGCTAACAGAAAATGTATGACTTTTATTTTTTAGAAACAAATATAAGTTATTTTAAGAGATTGTTTTCTACTTTTTTTTTTTTTTTTTTTGAGAAATCAGGAAATTATTTTTCAACTTAATATTAAAGTTGCTACCAAACATAAAAAAAATAAAATAATTTTACAGAAAATACTTTTTAAAAAATGGCTTATAAAAATCTTCTAAACATAATGTGTCTTAGTGATTTAAAACAAATTTATGTCGTTTTGGTTCAATAAATGGCATATATTTAACAGAAATTAACGGGAAAATTGAATTAATAACTTGATAGTTTTTATTTTTTATTTTTTGAGAAAGTAATAACTTGAAAGTTAAATAGTACTTGAATAAACAAAAATTAAAATTAATAATGTAAATTAAATTTTAGAATAAGTTAAAGTAAATACAATTTATAATTAAGTCTAATATTTGTAATTCGAGATGCCCATATACATTGACAAGTGACAACATGTCAACATTGACTCCAAAGTCTAAACTATATTTTTGAACAAATCTGCCGATTAATAAGTACTATGGTGCGAATTATTAAAATGGAAATGCCACCCATACCATTTCCAATTTGATATTTTTTGCTAGGCAATTTTTTGTTTGTACTTTTTTTAGCCCATCCCCCAAATTCAAATGGAAATATCAATTAGTATTAATAAAACAAAGGTACAAAAATGAAAAGAAAAAGTACCATATATAGTACTTATTAATTGATGAGTATTTTATCATATGCATATCCTTATTAATTGATATTAATTGATGGAGTACTATTACGACATGCATATTCTTATTAATTGATATTAATTGATGAGTATTACGATATGCATATCCTTATTAATTGATATTAATTGATGGAGTATTACGATAAGCATATCAGTTACTATTACGATAGTACTTATTTGTTTGAGACAATTACATATGTGTTTCATTTTCCTCATCGCTCAAAAAAAAAAAAGTTTCATTTTTCTCTTAATTTTTTTTTTCAATATTAATTAAAAAAAAATTTACTGCCATGTCTTTTCTTTCCTTCACATTAAGAAGGATATGCATATTGTAAGGGTAGGTTTTGGTTCTTTAGCCCAAAATATAGAAGGACTCAAGCCCAAAAAGCTCAACACAATGAATTTTTAGAGAGTGAGCTAAAAACTAGGCTTCAATGGATTAGACAATGCTCACAATGGACCAAGGATGGTAAGAGAGCAAGAGAAAACAGAGAAAAACAAGCCTTTGGCAAGGATATTCTTCCTCAACAAAGTTCGAAGAAAGTAATTCTTGAATACATCACTCTAGGAATTTATTACAATTTTAGTTCTTTGTGCTACAGTATTTTTCCTACCGATTTTTCGATCCCCCATCTCTGAAGGATTTCTTAGATTATGTAGCCCCTTTTAGTTGATCTGGACCCTCCATTTGTTGATCATGTAGGACACTACTCGAGTGATTGTCCCATCAAACGCCCTCCCAAATCTTTTGTGAGTTACGGCAACAAAGACAGCACTGTTTATGAGTCTTCTCTACATAAATGTGGTTAGGAGTTTTGGTGGGATGCATTAAATGGGGTGACAGCTACTATCCCTTCAGTCACATCAGGGCTAGCATCATTCCTTTAGTCACATCAGGGCTAGCCTCATCTCTGAAACTCTTTCTCTACAATGTAACCTCTTCTAGTAATGCACTATTGACATGGCCATGTCTCGCCCCTCCGACCCTACCGTCTGAGGGTATGGTCTCCTCGGAACTGCATTGGCCTTCTTGGCCTCGGTACAACACGTGGCAATACTACCCTATTCAATTTCTGTACCCCACACATATCATAATACTAAAATTTTATGTGTCATAGTATATTTTAGAGAATATACTGTAGTTAAAAGAGTATTAATAAAACAAAGGTACTGTCCTAAATTTTATATAATAATCTTTCAAGTGTTATAAAAATAATATATTATAAAATTTTATTCATTGTTTCACTAATAATGTCTATTTATAAACATGCAACAATTGGAAGCAAAAACCATAATTTTGTTTTCATTGATTATAATTTTGAAAAGTTTTTGTTATTTACAATTGTTACTTTTACTGGTAAAATCTCTGATGGTTAAATAAGAGATCTGGAGTTCATTTTCTACTTAAACCAAAAACTAATTGGTGTCTTGATCTGATTCTAAAAAGTTATCGTCAAGAATAGACGTCATAGATTGAAACTCTCTAAAAAAGAAAAAAAAAATATTAATTTACAAAAGAATTTAAAAAAAGAATGCAACGTACGGGGCCTATAACTAGTTTTAAAATGAAAACTTGAACATTTTTATTATGTGCTATGGTCATATCAATTTATGAAGAACTCTAAAAGAAATGCTTATGATATTAGATTAAAAAAATTATTGTTCAGTGATCTTACCTTGCATTTGAATCCTACTCTCCACTTTAAAATAAGAAGAAAAAAGAAGTTTGTAATACTAGAATTTTCTTTTCCCTAACGGTTATCGATGGCTAGTTCCAAAAGAAAAAAAAGGAAAAATGGTTACCAAAGGTCCAAAGTTAGTCGAACATTAATCCCAAAAAAGTATGCATAAATCATAAAACACACACATAACCAAATTTTCTATAATATCTTTCATATAGTTCACGTATCGTAGAAGGTCATAGAATTATCAATTCACAATATATGTAATTGAGAAAGTATGATACACTATATAATTAAATAGAAAAAATGGTATATAAACTATGTTGAAAGGCTTACCAATTTTGACAGGAAAACACCTAACCATTGATGAGAATAATTCAATACATGAAATAGTGAGGGTGGAAGAAGATAGTGTTAGTTAAAAATATGATGAAATAATAAAGAAGAAACTTAAAGAATATTGTGAGTTTGAAGATTATGAGATCTAATGTTATTAGATTTTTTTTTTTTCTCATACATTCCACAACATTGGAAAGGGGAAGAGAGGAACAAATGAAAGCTTTCTCCTTAGGAGAAGTATTTATGGATTTTTTTTTTTTTTTAAATTTTATAAACCCTAAGGCACCCCAGGAAAAAAAGACAAGTATGGTGGGCTATCCATGGAAGCATGGTGGAAAAGTAATTCAAAGGAGGAACTGTCACCTCCACATTAATGCATCCCACCAAAACTCCTAACCACATTTATGTAGAGAAGACTCATAAACAGTGCTGTCTTTGTTGCCGTAACTCACAAAAGATTTGGGAGGGCGTTTGATGGGACAATCACTCGAGTAGTGTCCTACATGATCAACAAATGGAGGAGGACTATATAATAGGAAAAACG